>NW_012146412.1:3253717-3301798 GCF_000956105.1 Propithecus coquereli | reverse complement strand
AGTTTCTTGCTTTTTATACAGCTACAATGTTTTAAATATACACGGGTACCATAATAATTTATCCATTTGCCTAATTGTTAGATATTTATGCCATCTATATACTTATCTATTTCAAAAAAATGCTACGGTCAATATACATTTGTAGATTTTTATTAGTGTTGTTGAATAGAATATGTACATATTTAAAAGTCTATTATTACTTTAAAATAATACATGATTACAAACACATCTCTCAAAATTGATGGATAATGCATCAGGAAATCTTAGTGACTATGTCTTTAAAATATATCTAGAATCTAATCATTTCTCATCACCTCCAGAGCTACCACTCTCATCCAGTGACCTTTCAACTAAACTACTGCTTTTGACCTTTAACTCAGGATTTCCCAACAAGCATGACAAAGCTCCTTGGGTTCCATGAATATGTCATGTGAGTAGCAACATATTGATTCCTTCCTGCTTCAATTGAAACTGGCTGTGTATCCCATGAGCCATTAAAATCTCTTCTGTCTGTCATGATGTGAAATAGATTGGGAATCCCTGTCCTAATTGATATGACTGCTTCTTTCCTTGCTTCACCAAAGCCCATCCTCAACACAGAATCTAGACTGATCCCTTTAAAATATGTCAGATCATGTCACTCCCACACTCAAAATCCTCCAATGGCTTCCCATCTCACACAAAGTAAAAACCGAAGTTCTGGCAGTGTCCTACAAGGATCCACATGCTCTCAGGCATCTCTAATTCCACCCGTTTCCACTCTCCCCCTTACGTGTTTTACCCGTTTGTTGGTTCCTCAAATACGCCAACCCCACTTCTACCTTAGGGCCCTTGCAATTACTCTTCCCTTTGCCTGGAACATTATTCCACCAAATATCCACATGGCTCACTGTTTCCCTTCCTTCCTTCAGGTCTCTGCTCCAATACCACCTTATCAGTGAAACTACCTTATATAAAATAGTCACGCTTACCCTCTAACATTCCCAATCCCCTTTACATTGTCATAGTTCTCCACCGAACTTATCAGTATAAAATACTTTTTTATGTATAAATGTTTGCTTATAATCTGCCTCCCCCAATCAGAATGGAAGCACCATGAGAACTTTACATGTTTCATGAACTGCTATAGCCTTAGTGCCATTAAAGGGGTCTGACACACAGTAGTATTCAAAACATTTTTGAATGAAAGAATAAATGAATTGCTGGAAGGATGGATTGTAGTTTAAAAGAACTAGGGATGTAGAAAATAGTTGGGATGCTTTTATAATAATCAGAGCATGTGTCATGATGAGGTGCTGAATCAAGTCATAAGTAGATTAATGGAGAGGAAAAATCAGACTTGAGAGATTTTGGAAGGATGGAATTTATTATTAGACATGGGATGAGGGAAAGAGGAAGGGAGAGAAAGGAATCCAAGATGGTTATCTGGATGTTAACTTGGGATACATAATGAATAGTAACATTATTCATTGAGATCTGAAAGATAGATTCCTGTAGACTGAAATATGTTGCTTAAGTTTAGACATAAAGTTTGTGATATATATAGAAATTTGGATATATAATTACAATATAAATATGTGAGTCACAAGAATTAATGAAGTCAACTAGAGAGAGCATTCAGAACTGAAACAGAACAGAATAAGATAATGAACTTATTTGAATACAGTTTTAGCTATCTATTGCTACATAGCAAATTACCCTAAAATTTAGTGGGTTAAAACTCAAGAACAAACAATTATTTCTCATACAGTTTCTGAGGGCCAGGAACCTGGGGAAACTTTAGCTATGTTGTTCTGGCTCAGATTCTCTCAAAAGGTTACAGCCAAGTTGCTGCCCAGGACTATTTTAGCCATCTCAAGTCTTTCCTGGGCCAGAGTATCTCCTTCCAAGGTCATTCACATGTGACTGTTGGTGGTGGCTTCAATAACTCACCAAATAGACCTTTCCATAGTGCTGCTCACAGAACGGCAGCTTGGTCTCCCCGGAGTGAAGGAACCAAGAGAGAGAAGATGAGACAGACACACACAAGGTGGAAGTTACAGTCTTTGTATAACCTGATATTAATATAATATCAGAAGTGATGCCCGATCACTTCTGCTGTATCCTATTCCTTAGAAGCAAGTCACTAAGTCTAGCCCACTCAAGGGAAGGGGAATTAAGCTCTACCTCTTAAAAATAGTATCAAGAAATTTGTGAACATATTTTTAAAACCATTGCAAATACCAACCACTTGGAAGAAAGGAAAGCGAGCTAAGAATTTGTGATGATACCAAAGAAGAAACTATCAAGAATCTAGATAAACATGAAGGAGTTAGTGGAGTTCTAGAAGGAATTGATTTGAATAAGTCTGTCTGTGTTAATATAGTGGAAAGAACTATTATTTACTGAGTACCCACTATATACCTGGCACTGTACTGAGCACATTGTGTAGGTTTTCTCATTTTCTTGCCATTAATAACAGCCACATATTTCCAGTGCCTCTCTGCCTGGAGTCTCTTGGTAACTGTATCAGATAGGATAGATTTTGGTTTTGAATAACAGAGTCTCAAGTTAATAGGAATTAAAACACAATGGAACTTATTTCTCTCTCACACATAAAAATTTGGAAGCAGGCAGACTGTAACTGGAACAGTGGCTCTGCTTGATGAAGTCCCTGGGGACCCAGGTTCCTTCCAGCCCATTGCTTCATCATCGTTCAAGTGCAGCCCACAGCATCATGACACAAGAACAAATCTGGAGCTTCCTCCTTCAGGAAGCAGAAAGGAGGAAAGATTGAAGAGGAAAGGAGCAGAGGACACATGTCAGCTCTCTTTTAAGGAGACGTCACTGGAAATTGCCAAACAACACTTCCACTTAAGAGGTCACAACTTTTCCATTGGCTGAGAAATTTCTTTGCTGTGGTAGTCATGAGCCCCGCTAAAACTCAGGAGTTTTATTACTATGGAAGAGTAGATATATGGGGGTGAATAGTAATCTCTTTGACAGTAGCATAAAGAATTACCAGAAGCACTGGAATAATTAATGCCTTTTGATTCCTTCAGGCATTGTAAAATCTGCTAATACAATTTCTCAAGGCCAATTCCAAGGACTAATTTTGACCAAGGTTTATATAGTTTATATTCTTAGTCAAATTACTCAATTCCTTTTCATTTCAGCCACATTTTGGGTGCCCTAAAAACTCACACTATCATAAATGAGAAGATATAAACAGCTGCAATTTCCAATTTTGTGCCCAATTCAGGAATCTTGGTTCTCTGATATCCCATCTAGTAGTGATATCTTCTTCCTATTGGCCTCTGGTATTTTATGGGCTATAGAAGCCACTTGGGAGGACCGTAAAAGTTCTTGATTAAATGTTACTGCTAAATACATTATCCACATCTATTAATGTCCTCACCACATTCTTCATCAGTAGTATAATGTACAAAATAATGTGTAGTGTAATTATCTGTGATTTGCCCAAGTCCCACAAATAGTTAGTAGTCAATAAGGACCTAGTTCCTAGGTGGAACAATTTTAATTATTTATTACTAATATTCTTAGACAAAGGGAATGCAATTTTTCACTACCCATGTGTAAGAAAAACACAGTATGTAAGCAAATCTTTAAGTTCTGTCCAAAACCACTACAGGTGTTGGGGCTCAGAAAATGATACCCCAAAATGAAAGTGTCAGAAGCAAAGTTTTTCTCTGACTTTTTTGCCCTCTGTCTCTTGTCCCTCATTCCTCCTTGATGCAAGCTGTAGAAACTGCGATCTCTCCTCCTCAAGGCAAGTCACAGAAACCAGAACTCCTTTTCCCTACAGCCAGCACAAACCCTAAAAATATTACTGTACCTATTCCCCCTCCTTTCTGTGTAAGAACCGGCCGTAACGAAATTCTCTGACCTATGCTGTCTGGCTGTGAGACGTAAGACCCCCTGGAATGGAAAGTGCTCTACCCCATACTTGGGAGGAAGGAATCCTGCACAGAGAAGCCAAAAAGAAACTGGACAGACAGGTCCTGCTGAGTCTCCCCGCTCCGTCTGTTCTCACTAGGTCACATCCTTTTTGTCCCACCGTATTTCTTCATGGCTGCTCATTCTTCGTCGAAACTAAGCACAAAAATGGAAGGTTTTTCCTGTATCATTGGGGCTTCATTTTGAAGTCACCCATGTCATGTAAAACTATGATTAAAGAGTTATGCTTTTCTCTTGTTAATCTATCTTTTGTTATAGGAATGCCTGCCATTACCTTATGACAGGGAGGAAAGGGATCACCTCTTTCTGCCCCCCACAAGAGAAATACACAGAACAAAGCAGACTGAGAACATATTTCTGACTCTTTTTTTTCTTTTTTTTTTTTTTTGAGACAGAGTCTCACTGTGTTGCCCGGGCTAGAGTGCCGTGGCGTCAGCCTAGCTCACAGCAACCTCAGACTCCTGGGCTCAAGCGATCCTCCTGCCTCAGCCTCCCGAGTACCTGGGACTACAGGCATGCACCACCATGCCCGGCTAATGTTTTCTATATATTTTTAGTTGTCCAACTAATTTCTTTCTAATTTTAGTAGAGACGGGGTCTCGCTCTTGCTCAGGCTGGTTTCAAACTCCTGAGCTCAAACAATCCACCCGCCTCGGCCTCCCAGAGAGCTAGGATTACAGGCGTGAGCCACCGCACCCGGCCTATTTCTGACTCTTAATCTCATAAGTATAATTATCACCAGTTCCATTTATTCTCCTTTGTAAGGCCATCTCTAAAAACGTTTATCCTCATTGAGCCTCAGAGAGATTAAATATCATGTCCAAACTTATATACCTAATAAATAGCAGGTTTGAAATTGTAAAATCATGTCTTCTTAATTCCAAAACATATATACATATTTTTCCACCACAAGGAGATATGGATGCTATAGCTTTTTTTAATTTTTTCTTTGGTATACATAATTTCAGAGCATTGTCCTTGACCTAGGTGTATTTTTGCTTATAAGGTATTTGTTAAATTCCATCTTACTTACTTTTTAATGAATGGATCCCACAAGTATTGAGTTCAAGATTTGCTTTTATAAAAAAAATTGTTTGCTGTTGCTTAGTCATTTTTTTCATGTAGTTTTACAGCATATTAAAAAAGGGGAATATCCAGATAATTAACTGGAATAGCTGTAATGTCACATACATGTGTCCCCATATATAGCTCTTCTCAATTCTAAAGAACTCAGAGAATTAAGGGCACTGAATTATTCTGCCTAGCTGACTCGGAGTCCCTCAGTGACTCACAATTTTCTGTATCATTGCACTTGGCAACATTAGCATGCAAGGATTAATACATTTTAATCCTCCCTGAGTTAGTCCTATTTTTCTTCTTGTTCTTGTAGCTTGACTGTATTTTTCAGTTTTCAATACTTTCTTTTGTCTATGGTTAATTTAAACAAATCATATATTCATTCACAGAGCCTATGAATCTTTCTAGAGATTTTTAATTGCTTAATGAAGTTTATTTTAAAACGTATTTTGACATGATGACAGTTTCTTTACTTGCTCTTCCCTTTCCCTTTCAATGTATTTGCTTCTGTGATAACCTGCTGTAGTACAATTTGATCATGTTTTTTGATGTAAAGGTGAAAGAAAAAGAGATGTAAGAGGAAGTCATATCTTGTAGTAATCTCTACAGTTCCAGAATCATTAAAGCAAGTTAAGTTAGGGAAAATATTTTTCAAAGGCGTTTTTATGTTTCATGACTTTAGAGAACTTTAAAACAAGAAAATGTCATTTTTTATCAGAGACTCTCAATACTGGTTTTTCTTTCATAGACAACTTTTCATTTATTTTTGTTCCATTTTAAAATGTTATTATTTCCATAGAGATTTCAGGGGCCTTGTAAAACATACTGTAATTCTTGACTTCATTTTACAGGTGTAATTACTGAGACTTAGGTTCTGTGGTTGGCCTAAGTTTCACAAGTAATAAAAAATAAACAAGGACCTACAGCCAAGAGAGTTCAATTTCTGTTTACAGACTTTCTCTGTAACCATCGACCTCCTTGTACACATCAGGGGATCAGAAGATGCTAAGATTGCTGAATACATGGCAGCTTCCCACCATAAATAATTATTAAATATACCTGGAGAGATTTTAAGCAATTCAGATCCAGTCCACTCTCTCCACTGCCCACCACTATCATCCCAAATGTATCTATTGCCTTTGAATCTCTGGGAGTGAGACTCAGAAATTTGTAACTCCACAAATCTACCTCAGCGATTCCAAGGCAGCTGGAACTGCCTTGAAAGAACCATCTCTATCCCCTGAAGCACTGCAAGATACATTGTCCTATAGCATTGCATACAATCGATACCCATCCTTCTTAACCCCACATCCCTAGGCCAGGGGTCATGTTTCTAAATGCCCCCTATACTATACACTATACTATTAAAATGTATTTTATACATAAAATTTGCTGAAGTGTTCTTACAACACACACACAAAGAGTAACTGTTATGTTGATTAGCTTGATTGTGATCATCATTTCATAATATATGTATATCAAATCATCATGTCATATATCTTAAATATATGCAATTATATTTGTCAATCATGCCTCAATAAAGCTGGAAAAAAATAGAAAATAAATAAATGTCAACCAAGGGTGAGATATAGAAGCATGTGCTTACAGCAAGGAAGTTTCTAAAACAAGGCCCCACTCAGTTTCACGTTACTGAGTTCCCTGATACCCCAAAATCCATATTTTTGTGTTAAAAATCCTTATTTTTAATATTGGTCAAAATTTTAATTACATAGATGACCAATCATATATCTTTAAGGATATAGGGTCCCGCGGGCTGCAGCTTACAATATATGGTCTCAATCTGAGAGATTCCATAGTCTGTGGAGTCTCCCATGTTTATACCTGAACCATGTCCTCGGTTTCACTAACATTGAGTTAGTTTAAGAAGTGGTCCCAAAGCCTACCTAGGGTTAACAGATACCAGGTTTCAATTGGTAAATCTAGACTCCTGTGAAGGATGGAGCTATTTGTTGTTTGCATAATCATGACAGTATTTGGTTTATGCCAGATCTGAATTTGATAGTTTGACCAAATGAACCCCATGTGAAAGACTTTTTAATTGCAAAGCCTCAACAGGGGGGCATAATTAATTCATGCTAGTGCCTTTGAATTTATTTTATTCTGGAATAAGGTATAACATATGTTGTTTTAGAGATTTTTTATCCCTCTCAAAAGTATAAGAAAATTTTACATTGGTCTAGTAATAACACAGACACTTAGAAAGTTTAGCTTCTATTATTCTTTTTTTCAGATGGAAATATTAATAGGAAATTCTCAGTCCAAAAATTGAGCAGCATCATTTTCTGTCAAGTATGAGCTAGTCAATAGATTCATGAATCACAGATCAATACAGAGAAGAAAACAAGTCTCTTTTCTAAATCCCTGTGATCAGATATTGAACTAAAAACACATACCTCTGCTATTTGATAGATATTAGCAGGATGGACATTTCACATGTAGCCATGGTACCAATGTCACTGCAATTATTTACCATGGAATGAGCATCATGTATGTTTCCAGTGATACATTTCTAAAATACATTTTTGGTAAACTACTCTCCAGCTTAGATACATGTTGCTCTCTAATTACTTTAATAAGGACAAACACGGACACAAAGAAGCAGATGCCAAACGCTAATACAAATAGCTTAGTCTGTCCTGGTCTTCATACCTCTCCAAAACACTGATGAAAGCTAGATAGTTTCTTTCTACATAATTCATAAAAAGAAGAAAGGGGTATTTTTAAATGAGGTTAAATATATGTATTTTTTTCAAATTTTTACTTGTCTGTCTCCTCTCAACAATTAGAATATAAATTTCCTAGTTTTCTTTATGATGGTATCCTCCAAAGTGCTTTGCCTGTAACAGAGTTCAACAAATTTTTGTGAACTGAGTCAGCTGTTCGGCATCACAGAATAAATGGCCCTCTGACTCAAAGCCAGTTTAAGCCCTAAGGCAATATGCTTTTTGGTTCATTTCAAAAGCTCTTTTTTTTTTTTTTTTTTAATTTCAGCAAATTATGGGTGTACATATGTTTAGGTTACGTGGGTTCCCCTTGGCTCCCCCCCCCCCCACCGAAGTCCGTGTTTCAAATATGTCCATCCTTCGGGTAGTGCGCATTGCCCTCCTTGTGTATACAAATACCCCTCCCCTCCTCCCTCTTCCCCCCTCCTCCCACCACCCTCTCCCTTCCCTAGCATCCACTAGATGTTATTCTGATATGTGCATTTATGTGTTGATTAGTTAATACCAATTTGATGGTGAGTACAAATGGGTCCCGTTCTGCTGCTCTTGTGGTGCTCCACTTTGGATAATGGGCTTAAGTTTAATCCAGGAAAGTGTAAGAGGTGCTAGATCACTGTCATTTCTTATGATTGAGTAATATGCCATTGTGAACATATACCAAATTTTGATAATCCACTCATGGATTGATGGGCACTTGGGTTGTTTCCACATTCTTGCAATAGTGAATTGTGCTGCCATAAACATTCGGGTGCAGATGTCCTTATCGTAGAATGTTTTGTGCTCTTTTGGGTAGATGCCTAATAGTGCTATTGCTGGATCGAATGGTATTTCTATTTTTAGCTCTCTGAGGTATCTCCAAATTCTTTTCCACAGAGGCTGCACTAACTTACAGTCCCACCAGCAGTGTAGAAGTGTTCCTGTCTCTCCACATCCTCGCCAACATTTGTTGTTTTGTGTTTTTTTGATAGAGGCCAATCTCACTGGGGTTAGGTGATACCTCATTGTGGTTTTGATTTGCATTTCTCTAATGATTAGAGATGTTGAGCATTTTTTTATATGTTTGCTGGCCTAACGAAAGATGTAAGAGACTTATACAGGGAGAACTACGAAACACTAAAAAAAGAAATTGTAGAAGATGTAGACAGATGGAAAAACCTACCTTGCTCATGGATTGGTAGAATCAATATCGTTAAAATGTCCATACTACCTAAAGTGATCTACAGAATTAATGCAATCCCTATCAAAATCCCATTATCATTCTTCACAGATCTGGAAAAAATAATTCTACGCTTTGTATGGAACCAGAAAAGACCTCGTATAGCCAAAGCAATCTTAAGTAAAAAGAACAAACTGGGAGGTATCAGTTTACCTGACTTTAAGCTGTACTACCAGGCTGTAGTGATTAAAACAGCTTGGTACTGGCACAAAAATAGAGACATTGACCTCTGGAACAGAACTGAGAATCCAGAGATGAAACCATCTGCATATGGTAATCTAATCTTTGACAAAGCTGACAAAAACATACACTGGGGAAAAGAATCTCTTTTCAATAAGTGGTGCTGGGAAAACTGGATAGCTACATGCAGAAGACTGAAACTAGACCCCTACCTCTCACCTCTCACAAAAATCAATTCAAGGTGGATAACAGACTTAAACCTAAGGCACGAAACCTTAAGAATTCTAAATGAAGATGTTGGGAAGACCCTTTCAGACATCGGCCTAGGTAAGGAATTCTTGAAGAAGACCCCCAAAGCAATCGCCGCAGCAACAAAAATAAATAAATGGGATCTAATCAAATTAAAAAGCTTCTTCACTGCCAAGGAAACTATCATTAGAGTGAATAGACAGCCCACAGAATGGGAAAAAATATTTGCTCTCTACACATCTGATAAAGGGCTGATAACCAGAATCTATCTAGAACTCAAAAAAATCAACAAGAAAAAATCAAACAACCCCATCAACAAATGGGCAAGTGAAATGAACAGAAACATTTCAAAAGCTTTTTAAAAAAATTCATGTAAACCTTTTCTAGAAAATTTTCAACTACATCATATCTAGAAGGAAACCATTCTTTCGCCATGGCTTTTATGCCAATGTGTCTTTCCTGAAATGGACAACAAATTTTACTTCACATATGTACAAGTTTTCAAGTGGCTACATTCCCAAAGCCAAGGTATGCAAAGAAGAATAGAACCAGTAACAATGGTCAAAATTTAGAAGATAAAATAAAAGCTTCAAGGGATAAAGAGATCAAAAGTAGGAAAGGTTCATGACTTGTAGTTGAACAATAGAAGAAAGAGGCTTTTAAAACGTGCATTGCACAGAGGACACCATTGCAGAAGATTTGGAAGAGATCGGAGCTGGAGGGAATAACACACCAGCTAGTACAGCACATTAAGGAGGGTTTCTGCGTGGGTGGTGGAAAGCATGGAATTTGGAGATGAGAATTGTGAACCATGTGCGCCTTCCACAAATAAAGAGCAGTGGAGGATCTAGTGAGTGTTTGAAGAATATATTGATAATGTGGGTAAGTTGACTCCCAACGGTGCAGAAATTAGAAGGTGGAGGGAGAAGAATTAGAGTTGGGAACAGAGGTTATACTCCATAAAGAGAAAGAAGCAGAGGGGACCACGAGGATCAAGGTGGAAATTACCTGAAGGCTGAGACAGGTGAAGTGACTTATTTTACAGTGTGAAGCTAATTCATAATAGAATCTATACAAGAATGTATCTCTTCTGCTTTCTTAGGATCAATCTTTTAAGCAAATATATAGCAAAGTTGGTGACGGAAAAGCAACAGTCAAGGAAAATTAAGCTAATAGTTGCTTTGTCATGATGGTTGATTTTTAACAGGTTAGGATAAAATTTAAAATACACTTAAGTATTGAGATTGTATACCATAGCTAGAAATATTTCCTTCTCTCTTATAATCTAAGCTCCTAAACAACTTCAACATCCTTAGTGCAACCTCAATAAATACCAACCCAACATAAAAAATTAACAAAAAGTAACTAACTGGGAGATGTCAACATTCCCAGAGGCTGATGGTCAGACTAATGATGCCAATTAAGAAAATTGATCTTGAAAATAAAGCAGATGCCTTAATGCATATTGGGGGCATAATTCATGAAGATTTAGAGCCCCAGGAGCAGAGGGAGGGAATGGTACAATCAAGTAAATGTTTGATGAGTCCAGCCAGCGGCACATATATCAATGTAGGTAGAGTGCAGTATGCTAAGGATTAGAATAGAAATGTAAACAAAATGTTAGCAGAACACAGAAGGAGCTGCCAACTCTGCATTAAGGAGTAGAAGAAGAATTCATTCAAAAGATGTTTATCGAGTATCTGTTAGGCACTAGATACTGTTCTGGGCACTGCTGAACAGTGAGCAATAGAATCAAAAATCCCTGCCCTTGTGAACTGACATTCTAGAAGGAAGACACAGAAAATACATAATATGCCAAGAGGTGATAAGTGCTGTACAGAATAAAATATTAAAGTAAGGGAACAAGAATGTGCACAGAACTGGGAGGTTAGTAAAGGCCCCCTAATAAGGTGACATTTCAGCAGATCTGACATTTGAAATGATATTTGACTTGATTCTAAAAGGATGTATGAGAGGTCACCAGAAAGACAGGTAGGGAAGGAATTTTCAGACATAGAAAATAAGGAATGAAAAAAACTCAGAGATCCGAAAGAATTTTGGGAAATAAGTTGTTTTGACCATCTAACCTCTATTCCTTTCTCTCATGATGGTATTGTAGGGGCAGAAAAGAATCCACTTCTTTCCTCTTCAAGTCCCAACCAGGTCTGAGAATTAAATTAACATAATATACATTAACAGAAGAAAAGCATAATACTATACAAATTTTACATGGCATTGGAGCCCTCATAAAGAAATGAAGACCCAAAGAAGCAGTTAGAGTCAGTTACTTATGTAATGAATTGGACAAAGAATAGTAAACTGTGGAAATGTGACTAAGTTATGTGGGAAGGCTTAAAAGGTAAGAGTTATTCTAACAAGATCTGTGCAGAATTTTCCAGGTCTCAGCTGCTCATTCTTGAAGATAAGGATAGTATCTTTTTTCTAGTATAGGGAGAGTCTTTCACATGGAAATTTCATCTTCTGTTCTTAAGAAACAGCACAAAGGTCTAAGTGATCATGATCTTCTTGCAGCTGCTGTTTTTCAAGTGTCTTTAACTTATTGAATCGATATGCCAGCATAGCATATTTTAATGCCTTCAGTATCTTGAAATTCCTTTAGAAAAACATTTCTCCCCATTCTTAGTTGACTTGCTTCAGAGTAGGAATGAATCATGTATCCTAGGCCTGAATAATTAAAGCATCAAATTCCCTTACAGTGATGAGTAACTCAAAATAATCCAATGAGGGTAAACCCCTGGGCTTGTGTGAGGATTACCAGAAAGACATATTCTCTTTCCTTTCCTAGGATTGCGAGTACTTACCATGAGTGAGCCTGGAGCTTCTGGGAGTCATCATCCAGATCTGAATATAAAAATAACACACCACAAAGCAGAGCTAAAGACAATGAGAAACTGAAGTCTGATCTTTGTTTTTGAACTCCTAGATAAAACTCTGTCCACAAGTAAACTTAGCCAGTATTTTTTAAGTTTTTGAGCCAATAAACTTACCTTTTTAGCATTGGACTTGATACTCTATCACTTGCCAATCAGAGTCTTGATATAATGAATATATTATGCTTGTCCTAGTTTGGGCTGCTACAACAAATTATCATAGATGGGGTGGCTTACAGAACAGATATTTATTTCTCAAGTTCTGAGTACCAGCATGGTCAAGTGCTTGATGAGGGCACTCTTCGTGGTTATGCCTTCACATGGCCATCCCTTGGTGCATGCACAGAGAGAGAGAGAGAGAGAAAGAGAGAGAGAGAGATACCATGTCTACTCCAATTTTTAGAAGGGCACTAATCCCACCAGGAGGACTCCATCCTCATAACTTCATTACTCTAAGGCCCAATCTCCAAATGTCACCACATTGGGGATTAGGGTTTCAACATATGAATTTTGGGGGAACACAATCAGTCCATAGCAACACTCAAGAAAAGGGCTGTCAGATATTATTTCAGAAATTACGACAGTACTCAGATGAGTATCCCACAAAGACCTCTAGGAAAACTTTATTCGTGCCATTTAAAGAAAGTGAGGTTGTAGAATCACTGAGAAAGTGGGGGAGATAGTTTCGGAATATGGAGTAAAATGTTGTGACGTGTTTAGAATGCCCACACAGAACCCTGGCGAAAGCACCTGCTCTGGATTACTTACTCATAAAAATGTGCACATGTGTTAAGCACAGTAGGTACTGTGGTGAGCAGCAATCTGTGGATGCAAAAATAGATTTAACATTTATACATTGTTAAAGAGAACCAGTGCCAAACAGTAGTTAAATCGGTAAAAACAGATTAGGGAAAAAGAGATCTCAGTATAGAACTGGGCTCAATCCTGAGTATGAAATGAAAAAGTGGGGACTTATAGCCAAGGAGTAGGTTGGGGGATTGGAGGATGGAAAATTACTAAAAGGAGACATCAAAGGTAGGGGGAATTCTTGCTAAACCGACCAAACAGGATTCTTGCTGAAGGCAGAACAGGGTGATCAGACATCAAGGGTGGGGGATGAAGAACTTGATCAGATATCAAAGGTAGGACATTCTATCTGAAGTGATTTAGGGGCATTCTTGGTGCCACTGGGCTACGCAGGCCCACAAGGAGGGAGACTGAGGCTGAGATCTGGTTAAAAAGAGGGTTCAGTGGAGCCTGACTTAAAGTCTGGGCAAGGAGAGAGTCTTTGTCAGCATAACCACAAATTTCAATGTGTTTACAATCATTTCTTGGTAAGCTGGCATTGCTGTGTTTAAATAACACGAGAACTGGGAGCGGGAGGGACATCTCTCACGGTTAAAATGACAATGCACTTTAGAATCTTGAAAAAACTGTCTGTTGTTTTAAGCTTAACTAAATCTATACTTTTCCTTTTTCCTATGGAAAATATTATCATCACCAAACCCTAACGTACATAAAATTATAAATACATTACCCCCTACACTTCACATCTACCAGTCTATTTAAATGGTTCCTGGGTAGTGCTTTACCTAAGTATGCTCTAAAATGCTCCTCATCAGAATAACCTAGGAGACTTGTTAAAAGTCAGATTCCTGGGCCTTACAGACCAACTGATTCAAAATTTCTGGTAGTGATGCTCAAGAATATACATTCTAATAAAAATTCAAGGCTAGTCTTATGGACACTAAAGTTTGAGAACCATTGAACTATGGAGTAGAGTAAATATCTCTAGATTTTAGATGAAACGAGGTGAGACTTTAGATGAAACAAGGAGACTAACATTTACTTATACCTACTATGCTCTTTATATGCTTTATGTAGCCAGTCTCATTTAATTATCATTTAACTATCAAAACAGAAGAATGAGATAAACATTTTTCCTATTTTACAGATGCTAAGATTAAATCAGAAATGGTTACATCATGTACTCAAATCTACATACCTGGGAACTGCCCAAGTTGGTACAAAATCTAAGTCTATCTGAAGCTAAAGCCCAGAGCCTGACCTTTCTTCCCCAGGCTACCTCCTTCTCACGTTCTTGCATATTCCATAAGAATCTTCCACCCACAAAGCATTTTGTAAAATGTCAATCATACTAATTTGGATTAGAACTACCATAGTACACACAGCTGGGTTGATCCAGGAAAATGTCAGATATTTTTCCCAGATTATCATTTTTTATAAAATCTGGTTGATATTATACCTATCTCTCTTTCCATGATTTCAGGATGTCCCAGAATCTTAATCAACTGAGTCAGCTGACCACTCCCACCCGTGCCTTATAATTCTGGCAGGTGGACTGAGAGACATTAAGGTGAAGATTATGTAATTTAACATCTAATTTTATCCATGTCCTTTTTTTTACCACCTGAGGAAAGTATGGTGCCTTGACTGTTGAATTAAGTAACTATTCTAATGATAATAAGTCTATTATTATGATTCTAACATTTCTGGCACAGACACAAAGGACTCTTGAGGAACTTACTATCCAGATGGCCTGAGACATACTAAATAAATGATTATAGTACAATGGATTACATATGCATAACTATGAAGAAATAGGTACAAAGAGATGACCTTTGCCTGGGGATGTGGATGAACTAAATTCTTCACAGTGAAAAGACATTTATGCAAAGAGACCATTGAGCAGAGGAATAATGAAGTTCATTCCAAGAAGAACAGCATTATTCAGAGGCCTAGAGCTGTATAGAACTTCTCCCCTCAATACCTGTCTCAGATCTTTTTTATCTTCTTTACTCAGCCCATCAGGGACCAAGATAAGTGACTTTACCTGCTGTCTTTTTCTGAGCCCAAAAACCAGACATAACATTTATGCTTAGTTTATTGAATCAGTGTCATGAGTTATCTAGATTTTTTAAAAGCTATATTCCTATGGTAAGCACTAAAATTCATGTTACTCCTTCCATCGTCTTCAATTGCACCAGAAAACTTTGCATTAGAATCTGGGAAAGATTTCTTATGAGTCACTGGAAAAATGCTTGATAAATATTTGGGAATTTTTTCCTAGTAATATGTTGAGAAAAATTGTAAAGTGTTGTTGAACCTGAAAATAGGAGCATGAAAGCACATGGTCTCTTGAAAGTTTATTAATACATAAAGAAAGTTATAAACTTTATTTAAAACTGCCTTCATTAAAGAAAGCATTAGGATAAGGACTCAAACATGTTTGGGTTATTTTTAGTCAAACGTGAATATTGTATCAACATGCTTAGTTCACTTTGGGCATTTACCAATTTTCTCTGAATTATCACATTCTCATTTAGTATGGATACTCCTATTCCCTTATCCACAACTGTAATTACCTCTTCTTTTTAAGACAATATTTTCTGGAACAAATACCAGTGTCATTATTTAAATTAGAAAACCCTCTCAGTTTTAGCGCTTCTCCATGATGATTTGTAACTATATCTCAAAGCAAAATGGACATTTCCATAAATTATAAATACTGACACTATTATTCCATAGACCTATGTGAAATGGTTTCAAGTGAAACCAGAAAATAGGAAAAAATATTCCCAAGAGAAAATAATTCATCAAGATGTTCCATTCATTCTTGTTTGGGGAAAACATTGTTATAGCATTACAAATTGAGAAACACTAAATTACAGTCTTGAAAATGCATGTTTATCTGTAAAATATCTGACTGTTAAAATTCACATTATATTTTTTCCCATAACACAGATTTTAATGTAACCTTAATGATATAAAGCGAGGCAGAACCTAGGCATTTAGAGTCATCATCAGGAAAGCTATGAGTCAGGGAAATATTTTAAGTGAGTTGGAATCTAATCTGTAAAGATACATTGAGACAAAATACAACAGTAATGATGTATATTTCTTAATTCACATATATTTGTTTCATTTAAATTTTCTCCTCTTGACATGGCAAAAGATGTTGGGCAGCCACACAGAAAATTCATCCAAAGCCCTATCCTCACTGTTTTTCTACCTACTAGACACTGTGAGCTACCACTCCATTTCATTAATTTGTTCATTGCTCATGTTCTGGAACTTATTAACTAGGGCTGCTGCTATGGTTTGAATATGCCCCCCAAAATTCATATGTTGGAAACTTTATAGCCATTGTAGCAATATTAAAAATAGGAGTCTTTAAGAGGTGATCAGGTCAAAGGCTCTGCCCTCATGAGTGGATTAATGTCATTATTGTGGAAGTGGATTCTTGATTTTAAAAAAATATATGATGATTTTGGCCTGATTTCTCCCTGTCTCATATGTTCACTTTTGCTTTCTGCTCTTCCTCCAAGGGATGACCCTTGTCAGATGCCAGAGTCATGCTATTGGACTTTTCAGCCTCCAGAGCCTGTGAAAAATAAATTTCTTTTCTTTATAAATTCCCCAGTCTCTGGTATTCTGTTACAGCATCAGAAAAAAGACTAAGACTGTTTCTGTTTATGTTAAATAATAGCATTTCAGCCCCTTATGCTCAAACCATAAGGTCTCATCCTCTTATCTGTCTGGGTCTCCTATTTTCACCATGGCCCTATAGAGATGTCATGTCCCTTGACTCCACTTTGGTTTTCACACCAATGAGCCCTTTCTGACTCTACTTTCTTTCTGGCGCCTGATTTTAACAACTTCCTGCCAACACCCAAAACTTGTTCACTCATTTGTCCTTCTGATTCAAACACCCTAAAAATCTCAAAAATTTTTCAACTTGTAAAACCCTCACTTTAGATTAGTATTTTAAGAAAAGAATTGGTCATAAGTTGGGGATGGCCTTATTTGGGTGCTTTACAGCTTCCTTTCAAATCAAACTCTGTTCTTTAGGTGGTCAAACATCTGAATCGGTTAACGTATGTCAGTGGCAACAGGGGTCAGATTCAATATATTTACAACTGATCAACTGGAACTAACACCATATAAAAAATGTCATCTGTTACAACCAGCCAATATCAGTTCTTGCTAAAAGCAATGGTAAACAACTCCAGTAATTGGGGAAGAGAAAACAGTGAAAGAAAATTAAAGGAAGATAGCTGAGTGCTCACAGATAAGAAAAATGTGCTGAATGAAGTCTTTAAATGGACAAGAACAAGGGCAGGCCTAGGATTATTAGCAGTGAAATATCATCAAGCTTCTCTGTGAGTGCTGCCATAAAACGATATAGCTAAAATTCCCCAGGAGGTAAAATCTGATTGGCCCAGGCTGGACAGGCTCCTCCCACCCACATAGCATGAACCAGTCATATGGCCAGTGAGATGTGTTCCTGCCATTGGCTCAGTCTGGTTCATAGGCCACCCATGTAGTCAGGCAAGTGGGGCATTGCCAGAGGAAGGAAAAGGGATGAGCAGACAAAAGCAAGAGCCACTACAGCATCCTTTGCTGTCATTAAAAGTTCTTTCCCTTGATGACTTAAGAATCCCTACCCTGGGCCGGGGCGGTGGCTCGCGCCTGTAATCCTAGCACTCTGGGAGGCCGAGGCCGGTGGATCGCTCAAGGTCGGGAGTTCGAGACCAGCCTGAGCAAGAGCGAGACCTCGTCTCTACTAAAAAATAAAAAGAAATGATCTGGACAACTAAAAATATATATATACAGAAAACATTAGCAGGGCATGGTGGCGCATGCCTGTAGTCCCAGCTACTTGGGAGGCTGAGGCAGGAGGATCGCTTGAGCCCAGGAGTTTGAGGTTGCTGTGAGCTAGGCTGACGCCAGGGCACTCACTCTAGCCCGGGCAACAAAGCGAGACTCTCTCTCAAAAAAAAAAACAAAAAAACAAAAAAACAAGAATCCTTGCCCTTAGCATTATGAAGAGAGAGAATATCTTTGCTTTTCATTACAGAGCTGAAGTGAAACTATGGACCAAAAAATCCTCGAAACTCTCTTTCAATTACTTTACAGATTAAAAACTCTCTACTGGGTCTTTAGAGATTGGAAAGTCTCTACTCTCTACTTCTCTGGCTTCCTACTCAGCTTGGTATAGAAATATTGGTACTTTCCAGCACTCTGACCTTAGTCCCTTTTTATTTTTCACTCTGTAAACCTCTCCCTGCAATCTCATCCACAAACTGAGCTCCAGCTTCCATCTGCATGCTGACTCCTCAAACTTTAGCACAGATTGATCTCATGAGTTTCAGACTCGTAAATCCTACTACATACCTAACATTTCCCCTTCAGGTAAGGTGGAGAAATTTTTCATAGAAAACTCAAATTTAATGTTTCCAAATGAAAATTATCATGCCTCTCCCCTTCTATTTCATCTCTCTTGACCTCTGTGTCATTCCGGCTTCACGCATGGCATCACCATTCTGAAAGCTTGGAATTTTCCTAGACTCAAACTTCCCAACTCCTATGCATAATCTACCAGCAAGCCATGGCAGTTCTACTCAAAGACTGCCTGCAGAATAATATCCAAATTCCTTGGCCCTCCAGGCAAGATCCTCCAAAGACTATCATCTCCCTCTTTATCTAGTATCACCTCTTGCCATTCTTACAGGCAAACTTAGAATGCCAGTGCACCAAACAGTTCTGTTTGTAGAACATGGCATACCATGTGTTCTATAGTGAACAAAAACAAATCATTTTCACTGATATATATATATATATATATATATATCATACACACATACACAGAGAGAGATCTAAAATAAGGTAAGCTCACACAGTATTCAAGAGGCTGAGAAATCCCATCATCTGCCATCTATAAGCTGGAGACCCAGGAAAACCAGTGACAGCCTTAGAGCCAATGGTGTATATTCCAGCCTGGGTCTGAGGTCTGAGAACTAGGAGTGCTAAGAGCAGGAAAAGATCAATGTCCCAGCTCAAGCAGTCAGGCAGAGGGCAAATTCAACTTTCTCGGCCTATTTGTTCTATGCAGGTCCTCAACTTATTGGATGATACCCTCCCACATTGAGGAGGACCATCTGCTTTACTCAGATCACTGATTCAAATGCTAATCTCTTCCTCACAGACCCTCATAGACACACCCAGAAATAACGTTTAACCAAATATCTGGGCATCCTGTGGCCCGGGCAAGTTGACACATAATATTAACCATCACACTGAGTTTGATGTTATATATCACACAGAAGTATACAACTGAAATAGGTACTTTTATAATTTTTGATTTTTCCATGGTGAAAATCTGCAGCATTAGCTGGAGAGACTAGATTCTTCCTTTTTTACATAGTGTTACATTTTCTCCTTTCTATGTTATTATGTGGAATGTAGAAAATATATGAAATTTGAGAACAGACCGAGATTCAAAAAACATTTATTTCCCTTATTTACTTCTATGACCTTGGGAATTTTCTATTGTGAAATGTGGGTAATATCCACTTTGTATATAGCTGTGGGGCTTAATCAGGTAATAGGGATAAAATACCTCTGATGAAGTCAGAAATTATAATCCGGGAACTATCTTTCCCCATGGTGATTAACAATAAAATCTCTAAGAAGAAATAAGAGAATAAAATATAAGGCATAAGTATTTGCAGATCCTACCATTGTATAGTTGGAAAACCCAAGAGAATCAGGAAAAGTTATTTAAAACAATAAGAAAGTTCATGTGGTAGCTAATTACAAAATGAATATATAAGTCAATAGCTGTCTTATATTTGAAGAATAATTAATTCGAAAATATAATGGAAAAAAGACCTCTAAGATAGACAAACATAAAATCCCCAAGAATATGTTTAATAAGAAATGTATATGATTATTTAAGAAAACAATGAAATTCTGCTAAATTATATCAGATTAAATGTTAATATGTGGTGCCCAGCAATGAGTAATTGTTTCAGCGAATGTCTGTTCCCTTCCTATAGATTTTAGGCATTATAGGGTACAATGGAGGCAGTGCTGCACCCTCCTGCACAGCCATCTTAGGTCTTTTCTCCCAAAGCAGATGGGGCAGATATTATCAATGGAGAGGTTGCAAAACGCCAACGATCTTATTTGTAGAGAAACTTCAATAAATGAAAATTTAATGTAGAAACCAGTTAAAAGGCCCATGGAGGCCATTTCTTACAAAGAAGATCAAATCCAGAGATCAATTGCCTCAAATTGCTAGAATCAATGATTAGAAGAGAAAGGTACAAAGCTTTATCTTTCAACAAATTACTTACCCATGCTTAAGGACAATGAGTAGTTTACTGTTTTGAAAATGTACAGTTCAGGAGAAAAACAACCCAAGGAAATAGAAAAGATAGTTCTTTAGACTTACAGAGGAAAAGCATGTACCTATTTAGGGAGTGTTTTAATTTTTTCCAAAGGTTTATATTTGGTTTAATGATATAATCTTGATATTATTATGGAAATAAGCTGCAGTTTCTAACTATGTTGTACAAGATAATTATTGGTTGTTTTGAATCTAAAGTCTTAGAGAAAATGTTTAATCATAAGCTAAATTGATCGTAATTACAGGAGTTGTAATAACGTGGATTTGGATTTACAGAGTTTTCCATTGGAAAGATAATGATAGGCTTCCCAGAGGTGTCGGGACTATCGTCCTCTTTTAGATCAATCACTTTTACATTGTAGTGGAAATTTTGTTGTTGTTCAGAGAGTTTTGAGACAGGCCCTGCTATTCCTCTTCCAATATATATTATCTCTTTTTTCCCTAAAACCTAATTTTTGGCTAGCCTCATTATCAATGGAAAAAAGACAACATTTTCCAGAATCCCTTGAGTCATGCGTGGTCAGATGACTAAGATCTAGCTGATGTCTTATGTTTAACTTCCTGGAAAAGGATTCTTTTCCCACCCTTCTTCCCCTCCCCCTTTCATTCCTGCTAGCTGGAAAACTTCTTTTATACATGTGCCAGAAAAATATATTTTTATTTAGTTAAGCCATTATTATTTTGAGTATTTATTGTCACTCAAGATAACTTAGTTTGAACTAAAACAAAATTAAAAAATAAATCGAAAAAATTAATAAGGCCACCTTCATGTTAGGTAAAAGAAACACACGGAAGCTAATGATATTTAAATCTTGTTAAAAGGTTTTGTTTTGGATCCTATAATTCCTTCTTTTTGGTTTATTATCTTATGCTTAAATTTATGAGTTATTGCTGATGACTCAATCATTATAATAACGTGATCAGAAGCCTCACACTGAACAACTACTGCAACGCCTATTTGCTACAGTATTTGAGAATAGTCAGTTCTGACATACATGACACGAAAAACAAATGGGATGGATGAAACATAAGATATGTTAAGCACGGTTAATGAATAATTTAGCAGCTTGTGAAGAAAGGAAAAAATCTCATAAGATGGGGCATATATGGACAAATAAGTTAATAACCTAAGAAATATGTAAGAAATAGATACAGTAAATAAAATGTGTGTGTTAAGCTTATATAGAAAGGGCTGGAAGAAACAAGAGAAATTTAATGTTCATGACAGATGAAGTAAAGTCCTGAAAGGATTATTCAAATATTATTTAGCTTTCCAGTCGCTTCCTATTTGCCTCGATTAAGACTTAATATCTGAGTTAAACTGACTTTTTATTTCACTGTTCTGAGGGAAGACAGTAAAAGCTTTAAGCGCACACAAAAGCAGGCATCCTGCAGTCATCCTCATGCGCTGCCTGGTCAGACGCCCAGAATCCCCCGCGGGATCCGTTTCCTGCTCCTTTCGTGGAGCCCCTCTCATCCTTTCACATGCACGCCCACCTTCCCCAGTGGTTTTTACTTCGTCACCGCCCAATAACGTGCTGGGCAGTGTCTGTCCGTTCTCCGTGCTTGCACGAAGGCCTTACCGGTGAATTCCATCATAAAAATAGTCAAATTTTCAGTGCATACCCCTGTGCTCTCACGTAACATCATTCCTTACTACAAACTTCAGACTTCCAGAAGATACGTTTCTGGTGAACTGACTGATCCTTGAGCTGAAGGAAGAATTGTGGGATTAATAGGCTGCTTATAATGAATGTGGCTGTCACTGCTATAGCGGGTATTTCATCATCTCGTCATGCCATCAACTGAAATGGCAAAGGATCTGAAAATAAATTTATCAATAGCTTAGTAAAAGAAATTAACATCCTACACATTCATGAATTAAAAATAAAGGCCATTTTATAGATCCATGGATAGAAACAAAAGGAGATTTTTAAACAGGCTCAACACTTACAGGGACACGAACAATTACTAATTTTTTAAAAAACATATATGTGTGGTTTTTTTCACTTTAAGTGAAAAAAATCAGGAAATCTGCATTTGGTTATTTTTCCTATGAATTTTTTTAAAATTCAGAAAATTCAATCATGTATATAGGAAAGGGCAGCCACTGTCATACCTCGGGGTTTTGTCACTATCGCTGGTTTCCCTGCCTCTAGGGTTCCCTTCTCCGAACTGTTCTCTCCACTGTTTCCAGATAACTTTTTAAATTGACAATCTGATTGTGTCACTCCTTTGCTTAAAGCTCTTCAGTGAGTACCTACAAGATAAAATTCAAAGTCCTTGCATGACACAAACTCCCTTCACAAAGCAAACTGTTTAACCTTGGTGTTCTCTTCCTTCTCTCTTGCCCTGTTCTCTGTCCCCACCACCCCCCTCCCCGGGAAGCCTTGGGCAGACAGGCCACTGGGTCATCGCTGGCGAGGACTCCACACCCATAAGGCCTTTGATTGCTTCCAGCCCCTTCCTTCTCTGGGAGCTGTCACCCACCCAGCCCCACCCAGGCACCCGCCTCCACTCTCCGTCCACGCCTGTGGCTGCCCCTCCCGTCTTCCTCATCTCTTCCTGTCCAGCATCCGCTCCACTGTTGCCCTTTCCCCCTCGACAAAAAAAAATCCACACTTAAAACAAATCATTAAGATCAGATGTTTTCTCATTCCTGAAGGTCTGGGGAGCTTGTCAATTAAATTATAAATATAAATAAATAAATAGATAAAATAACACACACAGTCCTTCAGTTGCCATCCCCTGCTCCTGGGGAAGTGAGCAAGAAAATATCCCTAAGTCAGCAAAGACCAAAATACACATATACATATTGTGTTCATATAATATACATGCATATACGTGTGTTTACTTATATGTGTGTATGTATATATCTGTGTGTTTGAGTATTGTATATGCACATATATATGTGTATAAAGGTTTATGTGTATATATATGTTTGTTTGCATATTGAATATTTATATCTTGCTACAGGGTAAAAATTGTTACATAATGGAAAACTTTGCCTTGGCTCTTAAAGTCAGAGCCAGAAAATGAATATGGGAAGATGTAACTGTCTCTCTCTCTTTCTCTCTCTCTCTCTTTTATTTTTTTGCTAAGCATAGTTCAAGCAGTAAACAAAAGACATGCAAAATTCTTCTTCTCATAGAATTTATGTTTCAAAAGGAGAAGACAGACAATACACACAAATAACTATAGAAGGCCAGCAGCGCAAGCGATGGGCAATAACAGTGACCACGCGAGAGCATTCTTATTTGAGGTGTATTTCTAGGGCGCTCCTCAAATGCCGGTGAAAGTCGCCTCTGACTTTGGGGGCATAAGCCTCGTGCATTTTTTTGTTTGGTTCAATATAGAATTTCCATTCCTATGCTTATTTATAATGCAACTTTTTTAAACATTTTGAAACGATTTACCAATTAACTCCTAAAATATCATCCAAAAAGTTGAAGCTCAATAATATAGACCTTACACATAAAAACAAAGTAACAAGGAAGAAGGTGGGACTTTGAAGAAAGGTGCTGTCTCTGTACCAGTCAACCTAGACTGAAGAAAGCTATTTCAATGTAAAAAAGTAGCCTTGAACAGTCAAAGCAAAGAAGAAAACCAAAGGACTACAAGGGTGTCCTTGTTGAAGTAAAGCAAGTCTAACCAATATATTAGATTTTCCATTAATAATGCTTTTCCTTAACCCAGCTTGTCCTTAGTTCTGCAGTCTCAGAGAAATTCATAAATAAGTAGTTTTTTGGGGGGGACATTAAACAACGGAATAAATAATATTCAAAATCATCTCTTTAATCAATCTTCTGTAAAGGCTGGGACAGAATATTTAGTTACAGCTGTGTAAAGGCACTACGATGGCTTGCTTTCTGGAATTACTGTTTTCCTCATTATACAAACATGCATTCAGAATAGATGGCATATTTTTAACTTTTTACTTGGAAATAATTTTGAACATACAGAAAGTTAGAAAAATAGCACAAAGAGCATGTGTACCTATTCAACTCAGATTCACCCATTGTTAATTTTTGCTCATCTGCTTTATCTTTATTGCTACCTACATTTTTCCCGAACTCCTTAGTGTAGGTTACATACGTACGACATGACCCTTTACCCATCAGTGCTGCAGTGTGTATTTCCTAAGAATTAGGATCTTCTCTTACGTAACCACTACATAGTTTTTAACATTTAACGATGTACCAACAGTATCGGCAATTTTATCAACTGAACAAGGACCTATCTAGCTAGCTTTTTTTTTCTTTTTTTCATTACAGGATCCAGTCTAGGAATGCACAGTTCACTTAATTTCCAGGCTTTTTGAGTCTCTTTTAATCTGGAATAGTTCTTTGGCTTTTCTTTATTTATTATGACATTTTTGAAGAATATATTCTTCCCCTCCCCCTTCTTAACAGAAGGATCATCACTTGCAATTTTTCGAATGTTTCCTCATGATTAGATTCAGGTTTGCACTCTTAGCCTGCAGAGAATTGTGGCCTTCTTAGGGGGTCACATGTGGAGGCACATGACGTTCATCCACCTTTCACTGTCGATGTAAATTTTGATCCCTTGACAAAGGGATAGTCCAGTTACTCCACTGTGTACATATTATTTTTTTCTCTCTTGCAACTAATAAGCAATCTATAAAGAAATACTTTAAGACCATGCTATATCCTGCTCTACATCAAAATTTCCCCCCAGGATTTATCATTCATTGGTGATTTTTGCATGAACCAATCTTTACTGTGATGGCTGCAAAATGATGATTTTCACATTCCAGCACACCCCGTGCACTGACCAGGCATCACTCAGCCTTCTGCTGCGACCAAGAGTCCTCCCTTTTCCCCAGTTATTTACTCATTGATTTATAGTCAGCAGTACTTTTGGATTCACATTTTGTCCAATGTTTCTGGATTTATTACTATACTTACTTATTTTGATTCTCAGACTGTTTAAGATTTGGCCTGTGACCTCCTCGGGCCTTCCTTATAATTTGTCCCAGATGGTACATTCCTTAATGTAATGTATGGTAGGACCACAGCACCAATGTTGCTCAGTGTCTGGTCTCTCTTCGTCCTGCACGTGTCACCCAGGGTGCTTATATTTGCAGAAACTTGTTCATACTCAAACCTATTGGACCAAACTTTCTGGGAATAACAAAACCAAAAGAATTTTAAGAAAAAAAAAAATCAAAAACCGAGAAAAAAAAAAAGGCAAAAAAAAACTGCAACAAAAGTAAAAAAGCAAAGAAAAACTTAATCAAAAATAAAGCAAGAAGGGGTGAAAACAATAATATAAGAAAAAAAAAATTAAACCAAACCCCCCAAAAAAAAAGAAAGAAAGGAATTTAAAAGCCGGAAGGAAGTTAAGGAAAAAGAACGAAAGAACTTAAGAAAAAAAATGGACCAAAGGAATAAGCCAACCCCAATTTTCAAATGGCCCCTAACCAAAATAAGCCCCAAAAGGACTGGGAGATGGGGACCTGTCTTTCTAGATGGTTACATTTCAAAGGGCTAGCTCTCAGGTCCTTAAGAAAGACATTCCTGGGTTGTAAAAGATTTATATCTCAAAGGGGCAGAAAAATAATTTACAATTGCAAGTTTTCTGAAATAAGTTCTCTAAAAAAAGGGAGCTCAGGGACCCATAGTCTGGAAGAAATTTGTCTAAAGTTTAATGAAACTGAGGGGAATGTAAGACCCTCTTGGTCATTCCCACAAAGGCAGAGGCCGGAACTATCTGATTCACCTGTAGGTTCCCTGTGGCTAGCTCAGTTCCCGCATGCAGCAGGCTCTCAGTAAGTATATGTGGAATGAATGAATAAATGAATTGTTCCTTTTATGATGAACATCATCAGGGAAATTTTATTTTATTTGCAGAAATTTACTTACACTGTGTAAGTGTTCCTCTGTTTCTTTAGGCAGTATTTTTCAAACCTGCTTGAAAATCCAAAAATCACCTGAGGGCTTCATAAAATTCAAATTCCAGAGCCGTACCTAAGATATTACTAAATTAAAATGTCAGGAAGTTGGGATCCAAGTCTCTGTATTTTAATGCAATTTAAAATGCTACCAAGGGAGATGATTTAAGTATCTATTTCCTTAATACGTCAGCACCATAGGATCATATTTAAAAAGACTCAATCTGTGTTTATTTTGTCAAGATGTCCAGTGACTGTTTTAACCTCAAATTTAAAAAAGGATTCAGTTGCCATTTCCAAACACGAGGGTACCTGTGGTGTTATTGAGCACTGGTCTTAATCATACCTCTTCTTCTGTGGCCCAAGGGTTTATGGGAAGCATAAGAGCAAGGCCTGCTGAGATTTAAATGCAGCCTCAGCTACTGCTGTGTTCTGAAGTCTACAGGCATTGAGCTATTAGCATTCGTATCAATTACTATTAAAGTAAAAGTTTGGCCCAACCAGATCTCTTGAACAAAATTGTGATTAAAAGAAATCCACAAAATACTTTTCTTTGAATACATCCTAGATTCTACCCCCAAGATGGCGGGCAACATTTCGTCCTAGGGAGGCTATGACACATATCCCTTCTTTATATCTCTTAAACTCTGGATGGAGAAATTAATTTTCTATGTAATTATTTTAATTGGGATTAAAAATAAAAAAGTATACACTAGTATCAATTATGTAATTCTCAGAGAGTTGGAGAGAAAACCTCTAAATCTTGTATTACTGTGAAAATTAAATTTTTATTCAAAGGTTATGGGGATTACAATAAAAATAATTTCCAAAGCTGGTTAAGAGCTTTCTATGTTCCAAGCACTCCTCTAAGTGGTTCCTCAGCATCGCCTTATTTAATCATCACAATGGCCCCATGAGGTAGGTAATTACTATTCTCATTTCACAGATGAAGACACTGAGTCTCAGAGAGGTTAATTAACTTGCTCAAGGCCACACAGCTAGTAAATGTAGAAGCAAGGCTTCAATTGTTAGGGGCTGTCTTCAGAGTGAGTACCAATGTAATATTTTAAACTGGTGGTTCTCAGCCAGGGACAATCTTGTCCCAGAGAACATTAACAATGTCTGGAGACATTTTTGTTTGCCACACGGAGGGGCAGGGGGTGTGTGCGCTATTTGGCATCAGGGCCAGGGATGCTGCTGAACATCCTACAGCACATCGAACAGCCCCTGCAACAAAGAATCATCCAGCCAAAAATGTCAGTAGCACTGAGGTTGACCAGACCTCCTTTAAAATAAAGCCTGAAGTTAGTGTCAATAGCAAAAACCAGATTGGATCTTTGACATCACTGGTGATTGCTCCAGGCCGACTGAGTGAGAGAGGATCCCCCCAATTCTGAGGACCTGTGAAAGCTCTCCTATTGCCGGGGGCAGGAGCAGGTAGAGCGGACACGCAAGTAGTGATTTTCCTTTTTGAGGAGAGTAGGTTGATTTGGAGACGGATCCTGCCATGTAAACTAAAGAAAGAAACTTAGCACATTGGAAAATAAAACTTCTTGAATTTAACATTTTATGGAATCCATAAACTATAAATATATAGTTTCCTGAGAATGTCTCACACCATTACGGAGGAAAATCCATACTGTCAATTTCAAGCTCTATGTAGCGGAGCCCAGAGAAAACACCGAAGAACTGAATTCCTCTGGAACATTAAAAATCTCTAATTTAGTCAAGTGCTTCATCAAACTGCTTGCCAGAGCCGTTGATTATAAAGGTGTCTGTTTCCACAGCAAATCTCTGAGTCAACTCTACCAGATGTTTTATTTCATGAATAATTGTTTTCTTCAAAGGTATTTTCATTTGAGAGGAAGACACATTGAAATATTAATTTCTGCAAAATTGAGTCAATTTAGGTAATATACCTTCAGTCTTATATTCATTAAGAACGAAGATTCTATTTAGTTGTAATTAGGACGATTCCCTTGATTTAGAATTAAATTTTGGTTAAAGTTAGCAATTCAAATATGGCAAAATCTTAATATGTTATTAAAATCAACATAATTTTATATTTCCTTGCTTGATTTTTTTGAACTCATGAATTAAAATATAATCTAATTGGAAAAGGAATAAAAGTTAGTAAGATTCTGTCAGAAATTAAATTTAATCATTCTTTTTAAGGACTCAGCTGACAAGTTTTGAGAAAATATTAAAGGAATATTTTGTTCTTATTTAAATTAATGAACTACATGAATACTTCTTTCTCCAGTCATCTCTCAAGGTCAATATACCTAAGCCATAGGCATTTAATATCTATTTAAATGTTTGATTGATTCCTTTCTAAACCATCATCTTTAGAGTCTTTGGAACAAATGACAATAAAATGAAATTCTTCTGATACCTCTGATAAATAAATCCTTTTGTGTGGAACCAAATATTCAAAAATATATCTTTCTGACATAGTAGTTCTTATTTGCTAATAATAATTTCCTGTCAAATGTAAAATGCTGCATGTAAAATATTTTTCAAATTTAAAGTGGTTATGCATGAGCAATCAATGTGCACTTTCATTTGTCAAGAATAAGAAGTTATTACCAAGCAAAGCAATTTTAGAGCAAGAAGAGCTTTAAGAGTTTAGCTAGTACATTCTGTTCTTTTAGAGCTGAGAACACTGATGTCAGAGAGAATGACTTTTCCAACGTAATGTAGAGTACAGCTAGGACTGGATGTCAGGCGACTGATTCCATGCAGACCCTTCTAGACCTTTTGCCACTATTCCCAGAAAGTAAAAATTGGGTTTATCACCACTCAATACTTTGAATGCCAAGTATGGCATAATGTACCAAACTAGATGTTGTAGTCAACAGATGTCAGAGAGTAAAACCTAGTTGGAAAAGCAATAAATAGAATAGACAAGAAATGGTGATGCATGGCATGGACTATAGTAGAAGGAGATCAGTTCCAATTGGCATGAACAGCATCATCTTTAAGAGGAATAGTATATTCGAGTCAGCTCTTCAAGTGGGAATGAGATTTCAAGAGAAAAAGAAGAAGAGGAACTTTCTGGGTTGAAGAACTATGTGAACATACGGAGGTAGGAAATCATAGACATTGCTGGGAAAAATTGAAAAGACTAATTTTCCAGGGTATGTGATTTGCACAGAAAACGTGGAGATAAACTTAAGAAAGAGAAGCTGGAGCCTGATGATTCTAGTGCCTTACACGTCTTTGAGGATTGTAGAATGGGTCCTGGTTGCTGCTAGAAGCAAATGATGAAAAGAATTCACAAGAATGACTCCTTAATGTGATCCTGTCTAAGCCTGCTTTGTCACTAGAGGATACGTAAATGATACATAATACGAAGGAGATTTTTTGTGTATTTCTAGGATTTATTTTGTGTGGTCAGATACTGTGGAACCCAGGTAACGAGATGAAATTGTATGAACCTACTAAAATTGCTACACATGAATGTTGCAACTTGAGATTTTTAAAGTTTCTAATGATACTTGATTTTAATGTCATTGTATTCCTGACATTTGTAAGTCAAATCAGAAAACTACGGAAGTAATGAATTATGGATATAGTTCTACTTAAAGTTGTCAAACATTTGAAGTTCACTAGTAAGGCTTTTAGTGACAGAGAAACATAATTAAATGGCCAAGGAAATAAAGAATTAAAAGAGAACTTTAAATAAAAACCTAAAAGAATATACTTGTCATTGTTCTACCTTTCGTTTGTGTTTTTGTAATAATCGAAGGATTCTCTTACTGTGCAGTTCGAGTGCTTCCTTGGAAAGAGTTTAGGATTTCTTTTTCTTATTATACAGTCATTCTTTTAAAGTATTGATAATTACTGGCAAGGGGAATCATATAGGTCATTACACTTTTAAGTCAATTCCAGGATGCTTGAACTAAAGGTATAAGCATGAAAATAAAATGAAGATTTTCAAGTTTGAAGGCAATATGTCAATTTGAATCCATGGTTTCCTATGGCAATACAAAGCATGGAGCTCCAAATGGTGGTCTTGCAAAATGTACTTAGGCAGTCTGACTTCAGAGCATGTTCTTTCAACTATTGTGCTATGTTGTTTTGTAGGGCATAGGGAGATCTCTAGGCCAAAGAAAAAAATTGAGGAAAAAGAAGGAAGGACTATTAGATTAATGAACCCTCACATGAAAGCAAAGTCAAAGAAACTTATACTTAGTAAAGACAGTGGATTAGAATTCATAACAAGAGTGTACTTTTTCGTAATTCCCCCTGAAAAGAACCAGGACTTATTGGAGAGTAGCTGGCTCTTTTTGAGGCCGAAAATCTCTAAATTAGCCTATGACATTTTGTTATTGCAAGAAAACAAGGATGCTTTCAAAGGCTAAAGAATCTAGATCCAATGGGCTTCCAGTGGCTATACTGTCACAACTAAGCATAGGGGTTGTGTTGTAACAAAGTCCAACAATGAGTTCAATTACTACTACCAACTGACATGGAGAACAGCTATAAATTCATGATGATGCTCAAAATAAATAAACAATATGAAATATGTGTGTGGACTAAATGTTTCTGTCCCCACCCCAGCCCCCAAATGCATATGTTGAAACCCTAATCCTTGATGTGATAGTATTTGGAGATGAGACCTTTGGAAGGTAATTAGGTCACGAGGGTAGAGCCCTCAGGGATGGGAGTAGGGCCCTTGTAGGAAGAGGCATGAGAGTGATGATCTCTCTCTCTCTACCATATGAGATACACCAAGAATGTACCCATCTGCAACCCAGGAAGAGGCCTTCACCAGCAGTCTTAGACTTCCCAGCCTCCAGAACGGTGAGAAATAAATTTCCGTTGTTAAGCCACATAGTACACGATATTTTTGTTATATCAGCCAAAATTAAGACAGCATATCTGCTCCTTCTCTGAATGGTCAGCCCACACCCAATAAGTTTTTTCATCCTTGTTTAATTAAATTAGAGATATAATCCAATACGCCAGTGAATGTATGTTTAGTATCTTCTTTCCAATTTATGGTATTCTCTGAAATAATACAACCTTTAATACACCTTAGTTCCTTACGATCTGTTAAACTTTTATATCGATCACGTTACTCAATGTTCTATACCAACATTTCCTCTTTTGATAGATGGGTAATTGTATTCTGATTATATGTTTATAATAATACCAAATTCATAGGATTGTTGGAGATGATTCCTAGTACATAATGAGGTCTCAAAAATGTATTCTATTATTATTACTACTGTTGTTGATGATGATCGTGTATGAAATAAATGTTCTACCAGATTTCATGTGACCAAAATGACGGGATTTCTTTCTGTGTTTGTCACTAGCCACTGGGTGCCCCTTTGTCACCTAACTTTAACTTATATGACACAAGGCTATCCTCTAATAATTATGATAACTTTTTTCCAGTGGATGTAAAATGATGAATATGAAGACATCTATAGGGAGTAATATATTTTTGTATTAACTTTCATTATTTCTAAAATATAGGCTGTTTCTAGTTTAGTGGCCATTAGTGTTCTATGAAACTAGTAAAGATAGCTATTTTGAATTTATAATATATCTTCCCCTAGCATAAGGCAATAAATGGGAGATACTATCCTCCCCCCCACTTCAGTATGTTGGGGAGAAAACAAAGAGAGTCAACTTCATACTTATCTAGCCCCTTACAAATATAGAATAATGATCATCAATATGAGTGTTTGGGGAAGCAGAGTATAGAGAATGTCCTAGAAAACCCTGGTACCCCAATGTGCTGGAACTTCTCTCAACACTAGAAAACTGTTGTCCTGATTCAATCTCCCTGGGCAGTTCTCAACCTCATGAATAAAAAGTCAGTGTTAGGAGAGAAGGAAGAGATCAAAGGGAGATACTCAGACAGAGATTACAGGAAAGCCATAACTACTGAAAATGGCCAGAGAAGGATTTATATTTTGAAATAATGTTTAAATATTTGTAATGACTAGACCTTTTTGAGGGGGAGGAGGGGTAATCTGGGACATGGTGAGATGAAAAAGAGTGTGTTCTGAATTCTCCTTTGTCCCTCTTGTGGATATTCATTTTAACACCTATCATTCAATAGAGCCTCCGCAGGTACTTAAGTCAGCCCGATGTGGTATAACTTATTTAATTTATAACATACATGTACTAAAAGTCCTGAACTTCTCTGAAACCTGAACTCTCTACCCCTCCAAGTTCTGAGAGGACAATGAGTAAAGAAAATCACAAAAATGCAAGTCACCATCACCTGACACCTCCCAGGTGAGGGATAAGAATCAGAAACATCTCGCACACTCATGGTAAAGACAATTTGGGAGAGCAGGTGACAGCAGCTATTCATGTGAACGCGTTACTTGGAAATCAGAAACAGTACATTTACTACTCTAATAAACTCCAAACCATATCATGACCCAAACAGGTTAAGAGTTTATTTTCACATATTTAAATTTCAAATAGACAGTCCTATCCTGCCAGCAGCTCTTCTCCAGTATGTGATTCAGAGACTTGGGCTCTTTGCTTCACGTGTCTCTACTACCTCAAGTCCTGATTTCCAAGGTCACCAAGTTTGTCTGCCTCAATTCTGAAGGGGAAAGAACATGATGGATTCATCGCCCATGGGAAGTTTTTTACATACAGACCTGGGAATAGAACACATCACTTTCACTCACATTCCATTGGCTAGAATTCAATCACATGGCCACACCTAACTGCAAAGGAGACTGGGGAATGTAGTCTAGTTGTGTGCCCAGAAGGAAGAGGAAGTTGATTTGGTCAACCATTAGCCACTGACCTCTTGGAAAAATGCTAAGAAAAATCATACTTTAAATTTTTAACTGTCTCTTTATGAAGCATTCTGCCTTTTCAAAAATTATGTAAAACAGTATCCATATGTATTTATGCATGTATGTATTTTTAATTCTCACAAATGGTCCATGTTGAAAGAGTCAATCTAAAAATTCATCATCGATCCCACCGGGCTTGAAATCAAACTCATCACTAGTTGGACAATCCTATCAGAGATTGTTTATTCAGACAGGTTCCATACACTAATTCTCTAGTATGTCAATGTACTGTGTGGTATAAACTATAGTGTAAAAGGACTGGCTCTTAACATACACCATCTTGTTCATTTTCCTTAGAACTTAACTAACAGACATTGGCAGAGCTCCCACTAGAGATTGTTCACACCTGTGTTTATAACTAACCCTAAAGCTGCAACAAGGACTGCTTGGACAGAATTCCAGGTGTTCAGGAATGCAAGCTGAATTGCTATTTTAGTTAATGCTTAAAAATAAATCACATTTTTCAGGTATATAATACATCATTATTAACTATAGTCACCATGCTGTACATTAGGACTCCAAAACTTATTCATCTTATGACTGAATGTTTGTGCCCTTTGACCAATAATTCTCCATTTATCCCAAGCCTGACGCCTGATAACCACCATTCTGCCCTATTTAAATGAGATTGACTTTTTTAGATTCCACATATAAGTGAAATAATGTGGTATTTGTCTTTCTGTATCTGACTTATTTCACTTGAAATTTGCTAAGAGTACATCTTAAGTATTCTCACCACACAAAAAAAGTGGGTAACTGTGTGAGGTGATAGGTATGTTAATTAATTAGATCATGGTAATCATTTCACAGTGTAAATGTTTATCAAAATATCACATTGTACATGTTGAATTTATACAGTTTTGTCAATTATACCTCAGTAAAGCTGAAAACAGTAAATTGCATTAAGAGAATAGACATACAAAAGAGAAAATCATCTGTCATAATAATAATAAATATTTCCCATTTTTCTTTCTTTTTTTTATTTCAAAATATTATGGGGGTACAAACATTTTGGTTACATATAATGCCTTTGCCTCACCCAAGCCGGAGCTATAAGCATGCCCATCCCCCATACAGTGTGCTCCTCGTCCATTAGTTGTGAGTTTACCTACCCCCACCACCCTCCCAACTGACCAGCACCCAGTGAATATTACTACCACATGAGCACCTTAGTGTTGATCAGTTAGTACCAATTTGATGGCGAGTACATGTAGTGCTTGTTTTTCCATTCTTGTGATACCTCACTTCAAAGACTGGGCTCAAGCTCTATCCAGGATAATATCAGAGGCGCTAGATCACCATTGCTTTTTATAGTTGAGTAGTATTCCATGGTATACATATACCACATTTCATTAATCCACTCATGTATTGATGGGTATTTGGGTTGTTTCCACATCCTTGCAATTGTGAATTGTGTTGCCATAAACATCCAAGTGCAGGTATCTTTCAACAGATGTTAGTTTTGTATTTGTTTGGTACCATTCAAGCAGTTTTCATCTGGGTTTTACCACACCAAGCATGCATGTACGGCTTACTGGAAAAATATGATTTTTTGATCCATTGTCATTACGACCTGCCTCATGAAGTAGCTTTGGAAACACTATATCACCCTGTCATCGCCAATTTTACCGTCCTGGTGCCCTTTATAAAGTTACAGCTTAGGAAGACCTGCAGAATCATAAAACTACCTCAGAATGGGTCTGAGTTTGGAGAAAAGCTAAGTAGCCTAGGGAAGCTATTACTGAAAGTGGTCTTTCCCCAGCTGGGGAACATTTCAAATTTAAAGATTAAAAGCATCCTAACCAATTCAAATGACATATCAGATGAGTGTGTTAGCGATCTCTCCAGAATTTCTTTAAAATTCTACTTCATCTTTACAGGGAAAGAAATATTAATAAGCTGGGACGTTATTTCTTAAATTGGCACATTCATTAGGTGTCTCTTCGTGAAGAACAATCAACCAGTTTCTGTGAAGCGAAGATCAGTAAGCCCCAGCCCTGCATTAACAAATGACCATCTAGTGAAAGTCACAGGAGAGCAGGGGCGGCGACAAAGACAAAATCTCAGGTGGGAACATGGAGGAAAGATGTTCTGAGTAGCTGCTTTCTCATGTTGTAGAGAAAGATGGGCAAGGAAATAAGCAAAGACTGAATCAGGATGTATTTGCTTGACTGGGCTGGGCTTTCAAAATTAGTTTCATTAATAAGTGCTTAAAAGCAGGAGTGCGATTCAAAATATTTACCAACGGGTACAGTTTGGGCACCAACCCTTCCGCACAGGTCCTAAATCTAAGCAACTGCACTGCTTGGCCTGTGAGTGCCAGCAGTGGGCACTGCTCAAGAGGCCAGTTCGCTGTTGGCACAAGGAAGCTGTAGGACAACAGGGGCCACTGGAGGCTGCATATGCAAATGACTGGATTAGAAAACAAAAAATATCTGAAGATGATTTTTCTCTTTGCTGTGCAGGATCAAGCCTGATGTCACAACAGGAGATGCGGGCCACTCAGGGCAACCGAGACCCTGTGAGGCTGTGATTTCTCAAGGCCGTCCTAAAGCCCCACATCATCTCATGGTGTACAACCAAAACACTGGGGTGCAAATTGTGATTGGACTACTGGAATGCTGAGAAAATGATTGTAATGGCTTATTTTAAAAAGCATACAAAATTGGAACAAAGAAAAATGCCAGATTATGCATGCTGAAGTATTTGCATGAGGAATATGAGCTGTCCTATTTGCAGAATCCTCTCACCCAGTTGATCGGAGCAAATCAAACAGTGCGATTAGGGAGCTCTTCCCACACATACCCCTCTCCACCATGCACACGCATGCAGCCTGTTCTCCAATATAATTTCCCAACTTCTCTCCACTGTCTCTCATTATCTCTCTTTTTTCCACAATGTATATCATTATCTGAACTTGTATTACTTGTTCACTTTTCTCCCCCACTTAGAACACAAGCTTCATGACAGCAGGGCTTTATTATTGCTGTCATTCATTGCTGCAACCCTAGTGCCTAAAACAGCACCTGCCACATAGCAGACTCCCAATAAGTGCTGGTATATTTATGAATAAATAACAAGGGTAATTGTTATCTAATTAGGGCTTAATTTGTTTCAGTAGTAAGCACTTTACATGCATTATGTAATTTAACTTTTTTGTAGCCTGAATGTCCTTACAAGTTTTTGAACCGAAATGGAATAACATCAACAATAGTACTCTAAAGTCCCCTCCCCCAATCTTGGATTTCCATAGGGTGTCTCCCATTTCATCACAAATTGTCCCTAAGTTCGAATCACCCTAAGGCAAACGTTTCTAATGTTTTCGTTCATCATGCCTCTTCTCCATCTGGTCAACATCTCCTGCCCTCTAAGCCGTGGGCATGCGCCTCCAACTACCACAGCGAAAGATGTTGTGAAAGCAAAAAAATGCACAGGACAAAGTTAAACGGGCAAAGAAAACTTTATTCAAAACTATTGCACTAGAGGAGAGAGACCAGTACTAAGTCTGAACTCAACTCCTCTGAAACACAGAGCAGGAGGATTTTTAAGAGCTGGAGTGAGAGGAAGAACTCAAGCCAAGTGGCTTTACCCAAAGGAAAAGTAAACTTTCACTTATCTTCATAACTAGCTGTATTCTTACAAATTAGAGCAAGATGCCCACCAAAGCTAGACTTCTACCCTCCCACAGAGAATGGGAGAGAGGGGTTCCCTCTTCCTTGATGGTTACATTTCAAAGGGATGGCTCCACGCCTTTCAGAAAGTCCCAGGTTATAAAACTGGCCACAGGCTTTTAAAGTGATTTACATCTCAAATGGGCTGAGAAAGAATTTGAAATTATAGACTTTTTAAAGTAAATGTTCTAGAAAAGGGAGGTCAGGGCCCTAGAGTGAGAAAGAAGCCCATCTGAAGTTTCCCCGAGCTGAGGGGAATGTTGAGGCTGCCGTGGTGAGGGGTCACCCGACAGCTCCCGTCACAGGGCTGCCTGTGCTTCTCCCAGAGCCACCAAGGTGCCCCTGCAGGCCGTGCAGAAAGGGAAGAATGCCCTTCTTTCCTGCAGAAAAAGATATCACACCATACCGTGAACATTTAAGTGGCACTTTTTGTGCACTTCTACTTCAAATCTCTCTGTCCAAGGACCCAATATTGAGCTAAGGGACTAAGTAGGAAGGTGGCAAAGAACACAGTGCCTTCGATAGCTCCCTCATCTTTTCCTCTCCCTGCTTACTGGAATCCCTAAAAATTTCTTTCCTCTACTTTGAGTAAAACCAAACCTCATGCATATGAGTCACCAACCCACCAGTTCCACTATATTCTGAATCACCCCACCTTGAATTCTTCTCAGATACCTTAATATATTACAATAACACTGTTAGGTAAGCACCATTACTATTCCCATTTTTATACACGAAGAAGTTGACATTTGTTCAGTTAGAATAACTTCACTAAAACCACAAAACGAGGACTTGGTGAAAGATGAAAATGAAATTCAACCCCAGAACTTTTCTTTGACCACAACTCCATGCTCTGAACAACTGAACTGTTACCTGGTTACAGTAAACCTACTGAGCAGCTCTACTTGTTTTATTCAAAACTGACAAGGTAAGAAGGAAGAAACTGACTGTAAGAGGGCTGGAAGAGAGAGGGTAAGGAACCGGATGAGCAAGGTTCATGATGAATGTGGGATCCATTGTAATCATTGCGACTGAGATTTCAGCTTTGGTCCCAGGCTCTCATCCGTCTCCAAGGCAGTTACCAAGGCCACAGGACAGATCTCTACCTGCAATGGGTCAGGGGCCCTGCCGCCTCCACTCCCATCCAAACTTCTCCCTGTTTAAAACATCCAGTCTCATTGTCAGCCTAACTGAAAGCTGCTATACCTCATTATGTTAAGAATCTGAGAATAAAGCCCTAATGATTTCCTAAATTGTTGCTAATTCAATTCTGTAAACTGTATAATCGGGTCCTTTGAAAGTGTAGAACTGACTCATGATTAGTGAATAAAAGGTGCCAAAGCAAAATTTGTGAAGATGTTAATCTAATCAGGATAAACAGTTGGACTTCACCTTCCAGAGAGGCAGCCCTTCTCAGTCCACAGGAAAGTGGAGAGGGCTTTGAGATATTAATGCATCCTGGAGTTCTAGCCCAGCACTTGCCGTGGTTACAAATGTTTTTAATCAACTTAGAAACAACCATCTCATCCATCTTTCTGCCAGTAAAGGATGGTCTCTGGGTTACGGTTATTTTTGTTTTATAATTTTTAATTTCTCAAATTATGGGCAGTTTAGCAGTTCCCTGAGAAATTAAATTAGAAGAAAAAAAAGAAGAGAGTGTATAAAATAATAATTAAGCTTAACTCCAGCCCAGTTCTTCATCAGCCTCCCAAAATACCTTGCAAACGTTATATTTCAGTCAAATTTAGAAAGCTACTCGTACAAGTTCATATTAAAAGAGTGTCAAGGGAAAATGCAAATTTGCATGCCTGAGGCAAAGACAGCGCCGGAATGCACCGAGTCTCCGGAGAAATGTTAAAGCGTTAACAGATGCTACATTGGGCAAGTTAGCATTCAGCTTCTCCCACGTGCAGGAGACAGAGCAGGGGGAATTGGGAGTGGGACTTCCCAGGCACCATTCAGTGACAGATTCTCCATCTCCCTTCCTGCCTCCCCTTGTCATTCCTTCACTGGCCTCTGATTTGCTTCCAGCCACCTCTCTTTCCTCTTCCCTTGCTTTCTGCCTCCTTCTCTCAACCCACAAAATGTTACCAGGGCAGCGAGCAGGGGAAGAGGATGAAGAGTTTTGAGCCCCATTTCCTGACTCAAACCCAGAGCAGAGCTTAGGACTAGACTGAGACTAAAAAATGAACATGCAGATGGAAATAAAAACAAATATATGGGCATTATTCATATTTTATTTCTTAGCCCTTACCATTAAGGTATTGCCTTTCATTTTTGTTTCCAAAGATGGTCAATGAGAATTCAATCTAAGCCTTTTAAATCAATTTACAACAAAATTATATAAAAAATTTCTCACATTTTTTAATATAGGATTTGTGATATCAAATATCATTCCTCAGAGTTCAGAGTTATCAGGGAAGATTTATGCATCCATTAGCAAATTCCAATAGCCTCAAGACGTGGCCTTGACAACAGTGCCAGTGCCTTACCCAGAAAGATTAAGTAATTTATTTACAGTCAGATAATCAGTGCAAGCTTGGATTCAAACCCTCATCTGTTTGAATGCGTAGCCTAAACTTTTAAGGACTAAGTCATATAATCAGTACTCATCTGAAATTGCCTCTGCTGATAACTTTCCGTGGCTTTCTTATCATTCTCTCTTTTTCTAACACCGCAGAGTCGCCAGGCATCCGATTTACATGAATCGCTCTCTCCTGCGTCCTGTTTCACCTACGGTTTCCACTGTCTAGTCCCCCACACGGCCTGCACTGTGAGAAATAGAGAGAGCCGTCAGGTGTCCTGCCCAAACAAGGGGTCGCGTGAGTCCAGTCTCTTAAAGTGGTTCTGGGGCGTGACCCAGGGCTGCTATGGAAAGTCAAGTCCCCTCAGTTCTTGAATTTTCTTAGGACTTTTATGAAGATTAAATAAAATCATGCATATAAAACACCTGTCACCATGTCTGGCATCTAGTGAGAACTTACGCCACTGCTGAAGGGAGGCTAAGGGGACCCGCTGCCCAGGACCCCACGATGAGTATCTGTGTGGGCAAAGGGAGGGGAGGGCCTGGCTTCTTGTCCCCTGCTGAGGTGTGGGTCCCCTCTGCTAGTCTGGCTTGCAGGTGGCAATGGTGCAAACAGATGAGGAAAAGATGGTGAGATCCAAGCAAGGAGGCCTGGCTGCAGGAACCGCCCTCCTTTCATTCTCCTCACAAGAATGCATACGGTGTCTGAAACCACTGCAGAGACACAGCCAGAGGTCTCTTTATTTTAAAGTTAACAAAAGGGAAAAGATCCCTTTCTGAATTTTGCCTATTAGCCAAAATAAAAATAACCCAGCTCTGCCACAGCTAAATTTGGATGTCTTTCTCTACACTGCCTCTCTCTCATCTCCCCAGCCCCTATCCACCCTTCGGCTCCACCTGCACATTCCATGGGGAATGAAACTTCTCCTTTAAAACTGAACTTTGACATCGTTTGGAAGCACGATCACCAGAGACACAGGAGAGAAGGAAGAATCTGAGCGGGGAGGCTGCTGGGTGAGGGTCTGGGAGCAGCTCTGACTTGGTCCTTCTTGGCTCTAGCACAGTGAGTGTCTTCGAGGCACCTGTAAGGAGAAAAAGTTAGCTGCCCTCCCTACTTCCTTTGCTTAAGATTCTTTAATCTAGTTCTTCTATCATCACTCATAGTGCACAATTCACGGCCACATATAAATAGCTGAACAATGAGCAATCAGGAGGGTGGGGCTGCTGCCAAGCTGATAAGGCACTTTTGTGCAAATCAGGCAAAAACCACCGCTGAGGTCGGTGCACCAGGGCCCACAGTTTAGGTCTTGTAGCATAAGCTGGGATTCAGATCCCGCTTTCTTCCTCAGCCCCAGGCACCTTTGTGCAAAGCAAAGAAGTGAATCACCCTACATGTCACTCCCAGGGCTCAGTAAATTTCTGGATGTGATGCACTTCTTCACTGGCTCTTTTATCCAATTGTTTATGTGGCAAGTTTTTGTTTTTTTTTTTTATCATTGTTTATGTGATTTGTAACAAGCATTTCCATGAAGTTTTGTGTGGGAAGAGGGGAGACAATTTTATAACTACAATTACAAGTTCAGGTAGCTGCAGCAACAACATAATAGAGTGCAGACGACACAGCAATACGGTTCATTTTCCCTGAACATTTACTAAGATGGTTGTTGGGGGCTTTCTATGCACTATCACACTTAGTATTCACAATAATCTATGAGGTACCTTTCCACTTTACAAGTGAGAAAACATTAAGTGAGAGAAGTTCATCAACTTGACATTGTTGGAACAAAGATTTGAACCCACGTTGGTCTAACTATTGTTTCCCAATGTGCTAGACCAGTAGAATATGAACTATTTAAGGTTTTACTTGATACACAGGTATAGCATTAAGCACTGTGGAATCACCTAGAAAGACTTTAATAAGACTGTAATTCTCTTTTCATTTTTCTCTCAATCCTCCGGATTATGACTCAGTCTCAAGCGGGCATGTCTTTAACACCCCGGACACACACTTGCTAATCTACTCCTTACAGTCAGTAGAACACAGGTCTCAGGCTCACAGCCTTCAACAAACGATAGTGTCTAGATAAAATTTAATCAGAATTTTAATCATAATTATTATCTTCTATTTTATGGCAAATGATAGCAGTTCTCCATTTTCCATGTAACATGCAAAGTTTCCTTTTTAAATAAAATAAAGCAAATTCTACAAATATCAAACAAATAACAATATGGTACATTTGGTATTCATTGGCATGGTGGTCAGAGGTGCTCAGACATGGCACAGATCAGAGATATGTTAAGCCAACAACTGAAAATTGGGAACAGTATCTTATATCACTAAGCCATTTGCCTAGGCCTTGTCTTCAAAAAATGTATCAGCTTGTACCCCAGTTCTGCTGGTTACTAGCTGCTTGGTCTTGGAAAATCATTCAATCTCTCTCAGCCTTAGTTTTCTCATAAAAAAAAAAAAAACAGTTCGTCATACCTACTTTAAAGGTATTATTATGACAAGTAAATAAAATAATTTTTGTAACCACACCTTGACAGTGCCTATCACATACTAAGTGCTCAATAAATAATCATGTCTTCTAATTTCTCCCTTCTCTCTAGAGTTACCATTCAGAGTTGGTAGAAGAATGATTAATTCTCCCTGTCTCACTAAGAACTCTTTTCATTGACTTTTTTCTTTACTTTAAATTGTTTGTATTAAATATTGAGTAAAGTATTTATAACATTTATATTTGGCATAAAGCAAAATAAGTCAGCTAACAAAAAATTGATCGTTGTCGATATCTTTATAGCATCTGTATGTCCCTTCCCTTCCCCTCCCCACTCAGAGTGAAACATTCTTCTAAATTTGGGGTTTTCTTTCCCTTCTTTTCTTTATGGTTTTAAGGTCCCTGGGGACCACTTGAAAGCACCACCCTCCCGACGGCTCCTCTCAGCACTATTAATATTACATCAGAGAGAAATGACCATGAACTCATAGAAGTATAGAGTAGAATGACTTCGAATTGTCCTTAAGCTCTGTTTGGGGCTTAAAGCAATTTAAGTTTAATTGCAAATAATATGCTCTTCACATTTTCCAAAGCAATATCATAGAACAAAGAATATAGCCTACGTGCATATAAAGCATCAGTGACCTGTACATGGAAGTGTCCCAGGTGGGTCAGAGTCTCACAATTACAGTGGGGAGGTCCCAACCCACATGATCACTTGGGGATCAAGCATGTCTCCTTGTTCTTCATTCCCAAGGGCATTGTCCTTGTCTGTATGATCAAAGTTGGGTCCTAGAAACATCCATATTCTATCTTACAGGAAGTAGAAAGAGAGGAAGTCCAGTTCAAGCAATGGAAAGTAAGCCCCCAGTTCTGAAGAACATCCATAAAGAGACGATTTAAGGAGAATAAAGTCCCTGCTCCTTTTTGGGAGGCGCCAACAGGAGTAAGGCAAGGGAGACACCTTGAGATACTCAGGCAGAGGGTGGGCTACAGTGGTACAAATCCAGTATCTGTAAATGATGCTTTGAGATCATACTCCCAGGGTATCCCCTGTGACCAAGCACCTAGTGATGGAGTCTAGTAGTCACTGCCGTGATGTAATGCAGGAGAGTTCAGCATGGCTGCCCCTCCAGCCACACATGACAAGAGGGAAAATTAAATATACCAATCTATGCCAGAGAGTGAGCATTTGGTTCCACAATTTCTTTGTCCACCTAACTCAATTAGGGAGCTTCACTTTTTTTTAAAGTCCAATGTCTGTAAGCCTAAGGAGTATACTTTGCTAGAATTCAGAAATTGTTTCAGAATTTGTATTTAATTCACATGGAGTAGAATGTTGTTAAGTACCCTTGGTGCTTATGAAGCATTTTTTCCCCAATACATCCTCTGCAGTGGAACTTAATAGTGAGTCTACATCGGAAAAATTATTTGCACAAAGTATTTTAGCAATGTCTTACATAAACAGTTTTTTGTTTGTCGCTCTTGCCTCCATTGTCAGTAAAAGAAGCTGGAAATAACTGTCTAGGCAAAATGTTGGTCCCTGATTATTCATGAGATTATTTTAAAAATTGAATGTCAGTAACGATACTGATGAAGGAGAGCAGCTTCTTCCACAAGATTATTCAGTGGCCCAGTTACCTTCCAGTTTGTGGCTCCGCCATCCCCTGCCATGCTATCCCCATCTGTATGGCAGTCCTTACCTAAGTGGTTGAAGCTGGGTTGCCAACACACTGTATATCCCTGAGAGGGAAGAAAAAAAAATTCCATGGCAAGCAATTATTTTTTGAGACAGTCATGATGAAATTGCACACATTACTCCCATTGTCCAGATGTACTCACATCCTCCTCCTGCAAAAGTGGGTGGGAAATGTAGTCTCTGGTTGGTTGTCCACAGGCCCAGGTAAAATGCTATTAAGATTGAAAAGGAAACTAAAATGGAAAAGGGGGCACAAAGGCTCCTGCAGGTGATAAACACATGGGCAATTAAATACACAGTTTGGCAGATGATGAACAGTATTTTGGAAACAAAATAAATCAAGGAACAGGAAGAAAGTGAGAGGTTATTATTATTTATTTTAAATAATATGGTCAAGAAAAGCCTTTCTGGAGATATTAGTGAAAATGATAGTGGAAAGAGCTCCAAAAATTCTCTCCTCCACAAAAGTAATGAAAAATTGGTGAGAAATTATCAGAATAAACTCTCAAAACAATGAAAAAAATTAACTAAAAGCTTGCAGTGACATGGGGAGGATTTATTCAAGAAAAATAGATGAATGCCAGAAAGGACATGAGTGTCCTAAGCCCATCTCCCCCTCTCCGACTCTGCAGTAGCCTTGAAAATAAAAAGCCACATTCCCACTGCAGCCTGGAAGCCACCAAAGGTAGTATAGTAGAACTGAAGCTTTTTCAAAGCTTCATTCCCAAATAACTGCTTAATAATTATTTAAATAGTCCGGTGGTTCCCTGAAAGAACCACTTACAAGATTGTCTATACTTGACCTGACTAGAAGCTCACCCAATGCAAAAAGTACTCTCCCCGAAGAACATTTACCAAAAGCAATTACAGAAAAATGTTTTAACTTTGAGGCTGCCTCAGACAGTGGATAAAAGTTGGGAGAAACAATAGACTAAACAAAATTTAAAAGGAAAAGCTGAGTAAGGAGATGTCAAGAGGATCTTTCAAAAACCTTCAACATAATTTTTGTAATTTAGAAGGCCATGCGTATGTGTAGGACTGTGCACATGCCCAAGCGTGTGGGCATGCTCAGAAAATCCCTTGGAAGGCCTACATTGTCACCTCTGACTGCCTCTGGGAATCTGTGCAACGAGGAAGTGAGCACTTAGGCAGAGTTAATTGTCAATTGCCTGGCTGAATGTTTAAAGAATGCCCAGTAACAAGCATACAAAGCCCCTCAGCAAAGACTGGAGTATTTATTGCTTCCATACTTTTAAGGAAATTTCTGTCCAATCATTAGCTGAATACTAAGCCAATGGAGTACAGACTTGAAAAGACACACATCACAATAAATACAGACTTTACAAAATTAGCTCAGCAAACAAACCAACTACTGCAACAAGCAGCAACAACAAGTACTACAAGGGGAAAAGAATCTTATTTACAGATTTGCCATATTATATTATTTAAAATGTCCAATTTTCAACAAAAGATTATGAAATGTATATACATAAGAAAGTATGACCCATGCATGGGGAAGAAGATCAATAGCAACAGTTCCTCTGGAAGCCCAGATGTTGCCTCACTAGACAAAGATTTTCTATCAACTATTTTAAATATTTTAAAAGTGCTGAAGGAAATGATAGCTAAAGAACTAAAGGGAAGTATGAAAACAATGACTTACCAAATAGAGAACATCAATAGAAATAAAAATTATCTTGAAAAACAGAGAAATTCTAAAGTTGAAAAACATAATAACTAAAGTGAAAGTTTTACCAGAGTGGCTCAACCATGGCTTCAAGCAGGCAGAGGAAAGAACTGGAAAACTCGGATATAAGTCAATTGGAATTATCCAGGCTGAGGAACAGAAAGAAAAAGAATGAAAAAAAAATGAACAGAGTCACAGAGAGCTATAGACACTATCGACTGCACCAATGTATGCATAATGGAATCCAGAAGGAAAGAAGGAAAAGGGCAGAAAAATTTTCTGAAGAAATAATGGCAGAAAACTTAACAAACTTGATTTTTAAAAATAACAGTAATCTACACATCAAACAAGCTCAGTGAACTCCAAGTAGGTTAAACTCAAAGAGATCCACACCTAGAAGAATCATATTCAAACTGTCAAAAGACAAAGAAAGAAAGAATCTTGAAAGCAACAAGAAAGACATGACTCATCATGTACAAGGAATCCTCACCAAGGTTAACAGCTAATTCCTCACCAGAAACCACGGAGGCCAGAAGGCAGTTGAATGACACATTTAATGAGCTAAAAGAAAAAGAAATTGTCAATCAGTAATTCCACATACAATAAAACTATCCTTAAAAAAAAAAAAATAAATGAAGACATTTCCAAATAAACAAAAACCAAGATAATTTGTCCCTAACAGACCAGCTCTACAAGAAATATTAAATGGATTCATTCAGTCTGAACTAAAAAGACACTCAACAATAACATGAATCCAGATAAAGAAATACAAAATATTGGTAAAGATAACTATATAGGAAGATGTAAAAGTATAAATTATATATTTTTTACTGTTTTTTCTCCTATCTGATTTTTAAAAGACACCTACATAAGCAATAATTATATGTGTATATATATGTATGTATGTGCTGCTAGGTATATAACATATAAAGATGTAATATGTATGACAGTGTAGTACAAAGGAGGGGGAGAAAGTGGAGCTATGTAGGAGCAAAGTTTTTGTACACTATTGAAATTCGGTTGACATGTATATCTGAAACAGATTGTTGTTAGTAATACTGTTAACCATAATTATGATGGAACCATTAAGAAAATTTTTAAAAAGTACTAAAAGAAATGGCAGATGAATTAGTTGGCACACTAGAAAATATTTATTATATTTAATCATAAGAGAGTGGTAATAGAGGAACAAAAGGGCATAAGACATAGAAAACAAATAGAAAAATGACAGACATAAATCCTACTTTATCAGTAATTACATGAAATGTGATGAAATTAAACACTCCGATCAGAAGGCAGAGACTGGTAGGATGGATAACATGCCGTGATCTGATTATATTCCATCTATAGAAAATACACTTCATATTAAAACACACAAATAGGTTGAAGCAAGAAGGATGGCAAAGACACACAGTGTATGCAGCAACCAAACAGAGCCGCAGTGACCGGCCTAACGGAGACAAAATACACTTTAAGAAAAAAAATTTTACTACTAGAGACAACAAAGAATTTTATAATGTTTAAAGGGTCAATCCAGCAGGGAGATATAACAATTATAAGACTGTATGTCCCTAAAAACAGAGAATCAAAATGCATGAAGCAAAAACTGACAGAATTAGAAGAAGTACTAGACAATTCAGCAATAGCAGTTGGAGACTTCAGCACCAGACTTTCAGTGATGAATAAAACAAAAAGATTGACAAGGAAATAAAATATACAAACACTAACTCAGTGTGGATAAAACACCTAAATGTAGGAGAAAAAAGTATAAGACTCTTAGAAAGAAACAAAGGTATAAATCTTTGTGACCTTGGATTAGGCAAAAATGTTTCTTAGGCAAAATACCTAAAGCACAAGTAACCCACAAAAAATAGATACACTGGACATCATCAAATTAAAAACTTTCGTGCAACAAAGGACACTTTCAAAAAGATTTAAAGGCAACCTACAAAATAGAAGTATACTACAATTTCAAATTATGTACTTGTTAACGTTCTAGAAATGGAACATATAAAGAACCCTTAAAACTCAATAATAAAAAGACAAATAATTCAGCAGGAAAAAATGGGCCAAGGATTTGAATAGCTATTTTTTTTTTTATTTCAGGGTATTATAAGGGTAAAAACATTATGGTTACACTTTATGTCTTTGCCTCACCCAAGCGAGGGTTAAAGGCATGCCCTTCCCCCCTAAAATGCTCCCCGTGTCCTTTAGTTGCAAGTTTACATCCCCATCCCCCTAATCCCTGGAGAGTATTTCTGCCATGTGAGCACCCTAGTGCTCATCAGTTAGTACCAATTTGATGGTGAGTACAAATGGAGCCAGTTCTTCTGCTCTTGTGGTGCCTCATTTTGGATAATGGGCTTAAATTTAATCCAGGAGAGTATAAGAGGTTCTAGATCACTGTCATTTCTTATGATTGAGTAATATTCCATTGTATACATATACCAAATTTTAATAATCCACTCATGGATTGACAGGCACTTGGATTGTTTCCACATTCTTGCAATAGTGAATTGTGCTGCCATAAACATTTGGGTGCAGATGTCTTTATCATAGAATGTTTTCTGCTCTTTGGGGTAGATTCCTAATCGTGCTATTGCTGGATCGAATGGTATTTCTATTTTTAGCTCTTTCAGGTATCTCCAAATTCTTTTCCACAGAAGTTGTACTAATTTGCAGTCCCACCAGCAGTGTAAGAGTGTTCCTGTCTCTCC
>NW_012146412.1:3247846-3251594 GCF_000956105.1 Propithecus coquereli | reverse complement strand
GGGCATATAGGTTTTTATAGTAATCAAAAATAATGTTTTGTATGTCCGTGGTGTCTGTTGTGACCTCTCCTTTTTCATTTTTAATTGAGTTTATTAGAGACCTTTCCCTTTGGATTCTAGTCAATCTAGCAAGAGGGGTGTCAATTTTGTTTATCTTTTCAAAATACCAACTTTTGGTTTTGTTGATCTTCTGTATAGTTCTCTTGTTCTCAATTTCATTTAGTTCTGCTTTGATCTTAGTTATTTCTTTTCTTCTACTTGGATTGGGATTGGTTTGCACTTCCTTTTCCAAGTCCTTGACTCTATTTATTAGGTTGTCAATTTCTAAACTTTCTGTTTTTTGGATGTGAGCAAGTTTGGAGTATTCCTCTCAGGAATGCTTTTGCCGTATCCCACAGGTTTTGATAGCTTGTTTCTCCATTATCATTTAGTTCGAAGAAGTTCTTGATTTCTCTCTGTATTTCCTCCTTGACCCAGTAGTTAGTCAACACTTGATTGTTTAATTTCTATGACTTTGTGAAGTGGCAAGTATTTCTGTTGGAATTGAACTCTAATTTTATACCACTATGGTCTGAGAAAGTACACGATATAATGTCTATTTTTCTGAATTTGCTGAGGTCTGTTTTATGGCCTAGTATGTGATCAGTTTTGGAGAAAATTCCGTGGGCTGATGAGAAGAATGTAAATTCGACTTTATTTGGGTGGAATGTTCTGTAGAGATCTGTCAGACTCTTTTGTTCAAGAGCTCTGTTTAAGTCCATTATTTCTTTGCTTATTTTCTGTTTTGAAGATCTGTCCAGTTCATTCAGTGGAGTGTTGATGTCCCCTGTTACTATGGTGTTATCGTTTATCATGCTATTTAGATCAGACAAGGTTTGCTTTATGTAACTGGGTGCTCGTGTATTGGGTGCATAGAGAGTAAGAATTGTAAACTCTTCTTGTTGGATCTTCCCTTTCACCAATATATAGTGGCCATCTTTGTCCTTTTTTAATTTTGCTATTTTAAAGCTTATGTCATCTGAAACTAGTATAGCTACCCCTGCTTTCTTTTGACTTCCATTCGCCTGGATGACAGTTTTCCAATCCCTTGACCTTTAGTCTGAAGGCATCTTTGTGGATTAGATGTGTTTCCTGTAGACAGCAGATACTAGGCTTGTGGATTTTTATCCACTCTGCCAGCCTGTATCTCTTCAGAGGACAATTCAGGCCATTCACATTTATTGAGAGGATTGAGATTTGTGGTAGATTTCCACTCATATTGTTGGGTGAAATCCTGTTGCTTTGTTTTGCTCCTTGAGCCATCATGAAGTCCACGTTCTAGGCTTTAACTCTTGAATGATTTTACTTTCAAGAGTGTCTATTATGCTGTTCATTGTGTAATGTAAGTCTGAGTACTTCCTGTAGGGCTAGTCTGGTCTTTGCAAAATCCGTCAGTGATTGCTTTTCTGGGAAGGACTTAATTACTCCCTCATAGATGAAACTTAATTTTGCTGGATAAAGAATTCTGGGTTGGACATTATTCTGTTTTAGTAGATTAAGGATAGAGACCCAGTCCCTTCTGGCTTGTAAGGTTTCAGTTGAGAAATCAGCAGTTAGTCTGATCGGCTTTCCTTTTTAGGTTATTTGTTGCTTTCGTCTCACTGCTCGAAGAATTGCTTCTTTCGTGTTTACTTTGGTCAGTCTAATAATTACGTGACGTGGTGACTGCCTTTTCACATTGAGTCTCCCAGGAGTTCTGTGTGCTTCTTCTATCTGTATATCAACATTTCTGGCCAGGCCTGGCATATTTTCCTCCAGTATTCCATGAAATAGGTTCTCCAGCCCTTGAGTATCTTCTTCTCTCTCTCTGGAAGACCGATGATCCTAAGATTCTGTTTCTGTACATAATCCCACATTTCTTGTAAGTTTTGGTCTTGTCTCTTGTTTCTGAGTTCTTTTTCTTCAGCTGATTTGTTCAGAACATAGACATTATCTTTAAGCTCTGAGATTCTTTCCTCTGCATGATCCATTCTGTTCTTGAGGATTTCCACTGTGTTTTGAAGTTCCTTGAATTCTTCCTTCATTGACAAGATTTCTGTTTGGTTGTTTCTGTAGCATTTCAATTTCTTTTGAGCATTTTTCATTCATTTCCTGGATTGTTCTTGTGGTTTCTTTATGTTGATATTCTATTTTCTCTTCAATTCCATTGAGTTTCCTTACAATCCATAATCGGAATTCTTCCTCTGTCAGTATGCTCTGGTCCTGTGCTGTCTTAGTGGGGTTTTAGCCTGTTGGGTTATCTCTGGCCTGTTGTCTGCACCTTCTGCTTGTGGAGATTAGTGAGTTTCTTTCCCTTGCTTAGATTCCCAGGAGTTGGGTCACGTTTGTGTCTGTGACTCCGCTATCCATTACTTGGTTGAGGGGGGTGGCACTGAATTTAGCCATGAGGTTACTCTCTCTCTCTTGTTGCTTGTATTTTGTGTGAAGGAGTCAGTTGTCAAGGTATTCCAGAACCTTTGTATTGAGCTCTAAACCCCCAAATGAGACATACAAGAGCTTGAGTCTTTGGGGAATGTTTTGCCACTCCCAAGGGCTACTTGAGCCTTGTTAACACTTTAGATGTGGTGAGAGGAGCAGCAGGAATCGGCATGCCTAAGACAGTACACTTCAGAAGTTGCTTGATCTGTAGCTAGGAGAGAGCTGCTAATATGTTATTCAGGGCTCTTTAGGCATTCTTGCAGAGCAATTCCTGATAGGTGTGTAAATTGGTGCAATTGCTAAGTACTCTGGGCAAGATTTGCCTTCCCAGACCACAAGCCCCTAAGATGACAACAGCCTGGGCACCAAGGGCAAGCTTTTGTGTTATGGTCTTATCAGATGATCAAAACCGATCAGCTGTACCATGTCAACAAACTTTCCCCTTTTGCTTAGATCCAAGGTCGTATCAATTCAGGAAAGTCCTATGGGGAAAGTACTTTTTCTCCTTTCTCCCTTCCTTCAGGGGCCGAATCTGTCCTGGAGGGCTGTGGGAGGGGCATTGGCTGAGACTGCCGCAAGGCCCTGCCAGGTATACTTCTTCTCTTGTTTCTTTCCTCCTCCAAGGGTGGGTTTTGCCTTGCCAGAGGGGAATATAACCCACCAGACTGGGTGAAGGGCACTTCCTGGGTCTACCAGGCATCTCAGCTCAGGAAGTGGCTGCCCTTGTTATTCCACCCCTTCAAGGGTTGTCTAGTTGGTAAGAAGTACACAATTCAGAGCTGCTAGAGAAACCCTGCCTAAGGCCCCTGAGGGACCCAGACCAGAAAGCAGCCTGTCCCGCTACTCCTCCCCAGCAGATTTGGGGTCAGTCCCTTTGGTATGCAATATCAGTGGTCTCATCATAGCCAAGGGCCATCCACCACCTCTGCAGGGTCACAGCCCAGAGAACGGCTTCCTTTGTTCCTCCGCACTACCAAGGGTGGGGGACTGTTTCTTTGGAAGGAGGTGCCGGTTACCAAGTCACAGCAAAAAGGAGGCTGCAGGACCCAGCTGGGAAAACAGCCTTCTTCACTCCTACTCGGCCCTTCCCATTGTGGAGTCTGTCCATTTGGCCGGCAGCTCCAGCTACCAAGTCACAGCAAAGAGGTGACCACGTGTCTCAGCTTGAAGTGTGGCCTCCTTGGTTACTAGACACTTTTAGGGGTGCATGCTATCTCTTTGGTGCAAAATAGCCCAGCTGTGGAGATGCGACAAATGGGCTGCTGCGGTCATGGGTTTCAGATACACACAC
>NW_012146412.1:3216171-3247391 GCF_000956105.1 Propithecus coquereli | reverse complement strand
AAAAATTAAAAATAAATTTAAAAAAGCGACCCCTTTACTCCACCCAGAGGTGGAGACAGTCCCTTTGGCGCCAGGCATGGTTGCGGGGGGGGTTGAGTCGCCTGAGAGAGGGAGTGGTTCTTTTGTTCCGGATCACAGCTCTACAAGCAGTCTCTTTTAGTTCACCTTCTTTTTGGCACACAGCGCTGGTGGCTGAATGGAACGGGGCCGCCCTAGACCACCTGGTAATTCAGCTGAAAAATCGATCTTTCTCCCTTTTCCACCCTTTCGAAGGCAGAGCTTGAGTCGCCGACTGGGACAGACTGTCTGCAGATTCGGGAGAAAAAGTGGCTTCTCGTGTTACTCTCCTCGAAGGGCATGACCAGCTCTGCCGTCGAGGCAGCCGCGATGACTCAGACCATTGCCTGGGCAACAGGCCCTAGTAGTTTTAGGCTGTGGATTCCCAAAATGGTGGCTGCCACCCACTGCGAGTCAGCGCTGGAGATGACTGCACCGGGCGGTATCAGGAGCTGGGTTTGTCACTGCCATCTCCCAGAGCTGTCTCCCAGAGCCGCCCGCTGAGCCCACTGCTTCCCTAACACACCAAGTCTCCATGGATTAGCAGGAGGACTCTGTGCTCTGTCCCTCCCAACGCCGGCGGATTTTCGGCTATTTCCGCGGGCAGAGCCTCCTTTATGGTGTTCCCCTCCCCAGATCTGGTCCTGGAGGTCTTCTGTGGTGAGAAGCCTGTCTCCAAACTCTCCCCTGTGGGCTCGAGAAGTGTCTGATCCGGGAAGTGTCTGCTCGGGACAGTCCGTCCCCACCCGATGCAGACCTAGCACTGCGCACCAGCGAATTCAAAATGTTCTGGCTCCTGTCTCCACTCCCCACCGCCTGTCGGCCGCACTACCACTTCGCACTGACTTCAGGCGCTTCCCTGCCTGCGTGGGTGTGGGGGTTGGTAGAGGAAGAGTCGTCTTCCTGTGGGTCAGATCACACTGCCCTGGCCAGCCCGTAGACGGGCGCAGCCATCCCACACTGCACTCCCCACTGTTTGTCCCGCACTCTCCAGATTTTGCAGCAGATTCTCCGGTTCACCTTTTTTCCCCGCAGCACTGCTTGTCCCTCGCTGCTTCTCTGTAGATTCACGAAGCTGATCTTGTGGGAGAGTGCCTCACTCGCGTGTGGCTGTCCGCGTTCTTCACCTCCCACTCTGGGAGCAGAGAGCCAGGAGGTCACCCCTAATCCACCATTTTTCGTCCCCCCCCGAATAGCTATTTTTATGCAGAAGATATATAAAGGTCACAAAGCACATGAAAAGATTCTTAAAGTTATTAGTCATTAGGGAAAAGCAATCAAAACCAAAGTGAGAGCCCACGTCACACCCACTAAGGTAACTACAATCAAAACGTCTAACAATAACAAACATTGGCAAGGATGTGGAGAAGCTGGAAAACTCACACAGAGCAGGTGCAAGTGGGAAACAGTGGAGCTACTTGGGAGAACATTTTGAAAATTCCTCAAAAAGTTAAACATAAATTGACCATGTGACCCAACCGTTCCACTTCTAATACATACACAAGAATTGAAAACACACATTCATGTAAAAACTTGAACACAAATGCTAATGAGAGCATTATTCATAATAGCTAAAAAGTGGAAACAACCTAAATATCCAGTAACTGCCGAATGTTATACTACATAAGAGAGAATGAAGTACCGCTACAACATGAATAAAACTTGGAAAACACTGTGCCAACAGAAAGAGGCCAGACATAACAGGCCACATACTGTCTGAATCTACTTTTATAAAAGGTCCGTAATAGGCAAATTCACAGAGACAGAAAGTAGATTAGTGGTTGACAGGGGTGGGAGTGGCGGAATGGTGGAGAGGGTGGATAGTGACTGATCCATGGATACAGGGCTTCTTTTGGGGTTATAAAATGTTATGGAATTACATAGTAGTGATGATTACACAAGCTCTGAAATATGCTAAAACACATTGAATTGTACACTTTAAAATAGTGAAGTTTATTATATGTGAATCATATCTCAGTAAAATAAGAGAAAAGAAGAAATCCTTTCCTAGAAAGTAGCATTTGGACAGAAATTTGAAGAAAGAAAGGGAGCAATCTACCAGATATCTAGGGAAAATTGAATTCCAAGCAATATTAAACAGCAAAATTTATTCCAGAGTTTAATACTTAATACTCCTGTTCTGACTATTAAGTCTTTGTTACTGTCATGGCACAGTATAATATAGTCAAGTTTCAAGAGGTAATAAGGAGAGTAAATAAAAGGTTAAGAAGCTTAAGAAAGGGAGATTTAATTTTTGAATAATAAAAATAGGAAAGTGGGAATTTGAGAAAATGTGAGAACAATTAGAATAAACTAAAAAGAGCAGCAAATGGAAAAAATATGAGAAGCAATGATGTAGTAGTAAAGAAATTAAGCACTAGAATCAGAGATATATAGGTTATATCTCACCCACCTCGACATGAGCTAGCCATTTCTGTGGGAAAATCTCCTAACTCCATGTTCTATAGAACATGGGAAACTGAGGAATGATAATATGAAAATAATATGGGAATAACACGGAAATAATAACATCTACCTTACTGGCTTGCTGTGAGAAATGAATAAGATGAACTATGTAACACAGTGATTTTGACATTTGGTAGAGTCTCAATTTATAATAATTATTCATAATAATCACCATAATAGACACTACACAAATTCCGAGGGGTCTTAAGTTTTGACAAGTACATCTATTTAAACAGGCATTGTAAATATGGATGAGGTACATGGAACATGTACAAAAAGACTCTATATTTAATTATTTAAATACTAATTTAATTGTGGAGATTTTAATTTTAATTTAATAGCATGGAAGACTAATGAAAAGAGCCACTGGCTATATTTTTAAGGTGTCAATTGGTTAGAAACTGACCTTTGTTAGAGAGATAAAAATGTATTTAGAGACTAAATAAGAATTCTTTCCACATGAACTCAATATTTTTAGGGAACAAGCATGTTATTCTTAAAACTATTTTGAGAATAACACTATGGTGAAAAACACTACCCAAAAAATCACTTTGCTAATTAAAGCATATGAAACCAAACAACTGTTTTTAGAAATTGATTTTTCTGGTTCACATGATAAAGAAAAGTACTTTTCATGTTTCCTTCGAGTAAGATAAAGTTAGTGAAAAATCTGGCTAAGGAAGGATAAGCAGAAGTTGACATATTTGAAAATTTTTGCTGGCATATGTCAGAATCTTAAAAAAAAAAAAACAATGCCAGGGAGGCTGGAGTCTTCTGGGATTTAAAGAAAACCATGAAACTGGTTATTCATGGAGTACAAGAGCACTGGAGGTCAGAAAACACGGGCTTTGTCTCTGCCTCTGAACAATCTCTAGTCAAAAGATCTTGACATGTTAATGCCTGTTTCTCTTTTGCTACTTTTCTAAAATGAAAGCGTTTTATTTAATGGGATATGTGACCCCTCTTGATTCTAATTTTGTATGATTCTATGCAATATTTCCTCTTCTAGAACAACAATGACAAAAAAAAATGCCAAGGCTCAACGCAGACTTTTCCTCTTTAAGTATTGTTAGAAGGTAGCTGTGAATTCCAGAGTTTGAGTCAACTTTGCCTTACTGAATTACTTGGCATTTATATAATGCTCTCTTTAGCTTCATTTTCTTCCTTGCTGTTGTGGTTCCTTCTGCTATTAAGAAAGACAACTAGAACGCCTGCTATAAGTCTCTCATTATACCTAAAGCCAGAGGGATATTCAAAACATATAGCAACCAGCATAACATAGGCATGAAACAATCAACAAACACTGGTCATACAGACATATATCAGCCCTGCCTAAAGAAGCAGAACCTCATCAATTTAGGTGAACCTCATACATATTTGTGTTCTTTGATATATGTTGAAGTACTTAACATATAGCAACCTAAATAAACATAGAGAGATTCTCTAAAAGAAAATGATAGTTATTTGGGAATAGGGTACTGCATGGGAACCCTACCCAATGGGAACACATGGCCATAGTAAACTATGTGGGTATTCAAAAAGGTCAAGGAAAACAAAGGTTTTTAAGGGAAAAATGAGAGAGGATTACATAATTTTTTGAGATGATTTTCCTTGGCTGCAAAGATTAATAACAAGGGTAACAACAGTCCAAGGCTGGACAGGCAATTGCTGGGCAGATGTTCTCACAAAAGAATTTTTTTGTGTAAGGTCGCAACGACCTTTGTGTAAGGTTGTGGTATTTACAGAGTTTTCGGTGGTAGTGTTGATATCAGGCATACAAGGATAAGAACCCTCCCTTCATAGCCTTCCCTGGCTCTATTTGTCAAGTTGTTACTTTGGGGAATTTTGTTTCTTTTTTCTAACACAAGTGACTCCATTTTGATTCTGACAACTTTCACACACACATTTCATAAAGTGAAATTGTATTATTAAATTCAAAACACTTATTTTGTAACTTGAATTATCTTTAGCTACATTTAGCATGCTTAAAAAGATAAATGAAGGAATAATACTTACTAAAACTGAACAAAAAGTTATTAATATTTACTAAAAAAGGTGAGAGGAAAAAAAAGACAAGTATGAAAAAATAGAAAATTGGGAATAAAAAATCATCAATAAAAAAAATTTTAATGCTTATTAGATAGGATAAACTCCAAACTGGACACAAAAAGTGAACCAGTGAATTGGAAAGTATTGGTAAGAATTTTACCCATGATCCATCAACAAAAGATGAATAGATTTAAAATGAGAGGATTTAGAAATTATGAAGGATAAGTAAGAAGTTCTAACATAAAAATAATGGCAGATTCAGAAGAGAAGGAGGAAGCAGGAAAAAAAATACAATATTTAAAAAGATTAAAAACTAAGAAATTTTCACAAAGACATGAGTCCTGAAATCAAAAGTAAAATATAAATATAGACCAGAAAAAGTTAAAATAAAGGAAAAATTAAATAAATCTACACCTAGCTCTATCTTACTAAAACTATAGAATATCAAGAAAATGGGGTGGGGTAGTGGGTAGGGATAATCTTAAAAGACACTGGAGGGAAAAAAGAGATAAAGAACAAAGAAATGACAATTCGATTTACAACGGACTTTTCATCAGAAGCATAGATTCCCGAAGGCAAAAGAGAACTATCCTCAATGAGCTGAGAAAAAATAACTCTCAACTTTGAATTTTATATCCACCTAATACTATTCAATAGCAAGAGCAAAACAAGGACATATTCAGACATGCAAAGAGAATTTACCTGCCAAGTCCCTTTATTAAAGGAATTAATGAAGGTTAAAATCTATCAAGAAGAAGACGATCCAGAGTGAGGAACAAAATCAAACCAAGGAACACTTGAAGCCAGTAAAATAGGCCAATAAATTTAATTTTAAAACTCTTACTTTTGGTGTTCAAATGAGAAAAACTAAAATTCTAGAAAATAATAACAACATGGGGCCGGTGTTGAGTGAGCAATTTAAAGTGTGCCAGGTCATTGACTTTTTGGTAAATGTACAAAAATGAAAAATTATGATTTTGTATGCATTTTTTAAATATAAGGGTAATCACCAAAAGAAGAAAAATATGATCTACACATTACAAACCACAGGAGGGAAGAAAAAAAAATATTGAACTGTTTACCATACAACAGAAAACAAAGGAGAAAAAGAAGTAAAGAGATGGGATAGTAAACAGAAAATTTAAAATAAGATGGGAGGAAAGAGTCTTAATAGAAACATCTTTCCCTTTAAGTCAATATTTGGTCCTTAAAATCAGATATTTTACATAAAACATTGATCATGAGCCTATCTTTATTTTAAGGAGGGAAAGTGTGAAGTAGTGCAGTTCAACTAAAAAAATTCTCCACCAATTTATAATTTTTATAAAACAAAACTAAGACACAGTAAAATTTCTACACACAAAAGTAATAATTTACAGTGATTAGATATGAGATGCTGAAAACATCGTTTCCTGACCATCAGTTAATCTGGTCGTTAGCAAACGATAGCTTTATACCCAGTGGCACCGTCTCCCTTGGAGCCAGCCATGTCGGAGTCACACTGGCCCTTTGCTGATGCTGTTGCACTTATCAAAACACCCACAAGTGGAATATAACACCTGACTTTCCTCACATATCAATTTGTTGAACATTTTTGTATTGAATTGGAGGTAAATATAAATTTTTCATGTGTAAACATCAGCCAGAAAGCATGGTACTGAGTTCCAAGAAGACTAAAGCATATTGTTCTGGAAAACCATGAATGGGAAAGATGCTCTGTGGGTATAATTAAAATAAATTATAATAACTAAGCATATCAATTGAAAAGCAGAGATTATCAGATCAGATAAATAAAACAAAATCTGGTTGCATGCTGTAGGAAAAAAGACACACCTAAAACAATCACACAGATGGCTGAAAATAACAGAATAGAAAAAATAGACCTGATAGGATTAGGTTCTGCTGTGCATGAGGGAAGCCAAGGCACTTAACCAAGACGGAAGTTTGGTTCTTTCTCCTACAGATGGAGTCAGGAGGCCAGGACCTAAAGCCGACGGGCAGCTTTAATCCATGGACTCTCCTTCCTCTTTCACAGCTTGACCATCCCGAGAGCTGGGCCTTGCTCTCATGGTCCAACACGGGGGGCAGGATTCTAGGTGACAGGATTAAGGAAGGGATGATGAAGAGAGAACAGGAACGGGCCGGCCATCCTAAGGCAGTGCTCCTCTGCTCATGTATTATTTCACTTAATCCTCAAACAGCCCTGCAAGGTGAACACTGCTGCTATCATCACGGTACAGCAGAGGCGACTGAGGCACGCGGAGGTGAAGTGAGTCACCGACATGGCTAGTAGGTGGTACAGACAGATTTTGAACCCAGGGCGTCTGACCGCAGAGCCTGTGGCCTTAAACAGTGCACAGTACTGACAAATAGCGGAACTTCTCTAGGCCTATATTCCCTCACCTGCAAAATCAAAAAGATCGTTTAGAGAAGGGGCCGCAATTCATTCCAAGTGGGCCAACTAAGTTTTGCAAAAGGGTTTTGTTTTTTATTGCAACACCCTTCGGGTGGAATGTACCCTGCCAGCTCCTCTTATTTTATCTTTTGTCGTTATTACCCTCGTGGCACCAGAGACATTTGAGTTGGGAACCCCTAGATAAGAGATTTTCCCTTCTAGCTCTGCAATTCTGTCATCAAAGGAGGAAAGAGTTTTCTGAGGGAAGCTTGCCAAAACTATCCATAGGGTACACATGATTCAGGAATACATCTTTATTTCTGAATGAAGAAACTTCATTAAAATGAAACAGACTAAACAAGGTATGAGCAGCTTGGGCATCCTTAATTAAATGCTATGCATACTAAATATGCACGGCAAACTCCAAACTCGGAGATAAATACAACATGGTCCTCACCTTACTTTCCAATCTACACTCATTAAAATATGGGGGGCCCCAGGGATAAAACTGGTCAGTAAATAGTCTACCTAGTTTTAAATCTGCTCTTACTTCATTACTTTGATTTTATGTCTCTGACCTAAGCCATCTGAATCTGCTCCTAATTAAGTTTATGCTGGTTCAGTTAGTTCCCTGTTTGAGCACCAATATGTTAATTGAGGGGAAATTCTCGATATCTCCTTCTGCAATTGGTGGAGGTGGGGCGGGGCTTTAAAATCCAAACCTTCTGCTTTATTTACCAGGTCGTTGCTCATTGTTTTGATGCTGACTGTTTGTTTTCTTTTCTAATGTCTGTTGCTCACCCTTTCAGGAGCTGTTTGGGTGCAGGCACAGAGAAAGAAGATTGAGGAAAAGAAGGTTGAGTTTATCTGTGTTGCTGTTTAGCTATCAAGTGTGACAAGAGGACAAAGGAGCAAGGGAGTATTGCAACAGCACCTTTATAGTGACAAACGTTCCATCTTCACGGGCAAAGGGGAAAGTGAAGTTTAAAAAAGGCTGATGGACAGGAACGAATTATGGAACACAGACTCTGAGAAGGAGTACGTTCAATGACACTTCTAAAAAATATTCAAACTTCGTTTTCTGTGTCTTGGGAATTAGGCTATGGATGAGAGTATTGGAGGGTAAGCTCCCACAAGGAGAAATTATTTGAACTGATGCTATGTTGTTTTTAGTAGAAATGTTGCAGTTGATTAATCCATGAATCAGTAAAATGCTAAGAAGGATGAAAATCACATTGGAAATAAATCAATTAGCAGACTTTAGATAGTCTAAAAAGTGAATCATGATGAGGTGGCAGGTTGTCACTTCTCATTAAGTCTTTTCACAATAATAAATAAAAGCATGCCTCTGTGTTTTTGGAGACAAGAATGAGCTGCTAGAATTCAATGCTTCATCAAGATGGGGGCATGAAGAGAGCAGCTGAAAAGAAAATGAAAGAAAAAAATGTTTTCTCTCCTTTAATCTGCCCCAAATGGAGTCACGCAGTGACGGATGGCTCAGTTTAGTTAGCGTGCTCCAAACAGCAGAAGGCAGGTTGATTTCCATGGATATTTGCATATTTAGAAAACTTTGTTCTATTACTTGACTTAGAGAACACGTCATCATATGTTTATTTCTTATAAGGTAATGTGGCTTCTGAGTTGTGTCATATGATATGAAAGAGGAAAATAAATATAGAAGGAAGTGGAACAGATTCTAAAACTTTTCATGATGAAGACTTCTAAATATAAGGTGCACGAGTATCTAAATAATGGTTTAAAATATCAATGACTGCATCCTACACACCTTCAGTCTCTTCCTAAGGCACTTTCTTGGACCACCAGGCCCTCCTCATTCAAACTACCTTGGTGTATCCACGGCCACGGGACAGATTATAACAGCCAAACTCAGGTCACAGGAAAGTCATCTCCATGACGTATGGATTCCGAAAGTCTCTTGAAATTTACAGCATAGGCACTAGCTTGAAAGAAAAGATGTTTTGAGAATCAAATCAAAGGCCCTAAAGGATTCCAGACATAAAGTTTATGCCACAAAAAAATAGGTTTGGGAGAACAGATGAAGGCCGGGATAACCCTGCCCCTGAACAGGCTTCTATAAACTAGCAGAGGAGCAGGAGTTGCCAAGGGAAGAAAGAGAGAACGTAAAGACCATCGTTCAGTGTGTACCCGATGAGGACCCTGTGTCTTACCCCCTCACCTGAGGTTCAGAAGCAATTGAGGAGTTTCCCAAACGTGAACGTAAATTGTGTGTCTGTAATTCGAATTACATGCCATATGCACTAGGAGACTTGGATTTTTCAAAGCCTTCATACAAGTTGAAAGAAGTTCTGAATATGTGTCTGGCCAAAAGTGGTAAGGGCATGACCCTGAGAGCTGAGAGCCAGAGGGCCTGGTGGTTGAGATGGTGAAGGCGCTGAAGTCATCATAATATGTGACCAACAGTTGGCGAATGGAGGATGATGACTGTGTCTTCAGAGACTACGACATAGATGCATGAGGACCATGTGTTCCCTACTTCCCCCATGCCACGATCTCATTCTCTTACCTTGGCACTAGGCCAGGACCTCAAGAATTTAGGAAAAATATTGACATTGTGGAGAGAAAAGCTAATAATTAACTGAGAAAATCAGGAATTGACTATCTGCACTCAGACTGTCAATACCTGGATATCATCAGGAGGAATGAGGGGATGTGAGAAAAAAATTTTAAATCTTCCTTAGCAAAAAATAAAGTTATATTTTTCTGTTTTCTGTCATGGAGTTTGTGTTTAAGAAGTTAACAGCATCTTCGAGTACCCATAAAAATCCAGATCAATAGCACAGACACATGACGGGTAAATATTCATTTTATGAAAACATTCTCACTCTATGAAATAATGTACCAGAGAATGTTTTAAAAATCCAGTATTTTTAGTGCATATAATATACAATTGGATTACAGAAATGTAGTTTATATAAACTTTTAAGGATGTCATCAAATGTCTAAAGCAAGGCCATTTGAGACCTGACATTCCTTTGGAATATTAACAAAACTCAAACATCCACATTCCCGTAGAGCTTAGGGAGCTGTTTGAAGTTAACATGAGTGAGCAAAGAAACAGGCCCACACAATTAGCAAAGAGGGAATAATCTGCTGAGATGTGATGGAAAGAAATTTGGTTGAAAATGGGGAGTGATTAGTTTTTCAGGGAACACATGAGAACCACGTGTGCAGGGGCACATACACGTAACCCTGCACTAGGACAAAAAGAAAAGCAAGGAAATTCTGGGGGAGTGGAGGAGGGTGATTAGGAATCGCTGTAGGCTGGTGAGTCAAGTCAGTTCCCCTCAGGTCCTATTTATGGAACTTTATTTCTCCGACCCACAGCTTGAACACAAGAGTCAGAAAACTCTTCCGCTTGATTACTCTGCACATGCAGAGGACAAAATATGGTCTGGAGGGATCCCTGTGATGTTTATTACTGTCCTTCAACTCCACCAGTCAGCCTCACTGTTTTCTACTATACTCCTATAAGCCGCTCAGGGGATTCATCTATGAACCTGGGTTCTCTTTTCCAGGGCATACAAGGTGCCAGGAAATATTCAACAATCATCCCATTCCTTAACTCCACAAACCAGGTTAGAGCAGAATATCTGGGTGGATGGAGTATGGAATGAAAAGAGGATTTCCTTTTCTCTTGTTCCCAGGCACATAAGCTTGCAATACTTACTCAGGGCAGCCAGGAGCTCCAGCAAGTGCAGGGCAATGACGCAAGCACATTTGAGACTCTTACTCATATATGAAACATGCATTTGTATATACAGCATACAGCGGATTCTTGTTATTCATGGTCACGGGACTCTATAAAGTCACCACAGACACTGAATTAGTGAATACTAAACTATTGCTTCTAGGGGAAATAAGGGTTAGGTTCCCATGAGCCTCTGCCACGTCATTTTCATCAACCAGTCAATACAGAACCTTGTTTTGTGTGTGTTTCTGTTTAAAGACTCCTTATTTAGTATATGTTGTTGATTCATTAACATCAAACTTAAGGCCAACAGAGCTATAACTCATGCCTGAATCAAGCATCTAACATAAGTATTAACATTTTCTCTGTAAAGCACATCCCAGACTCCTTCCACTTAGGAACACTAGACAGTACTATGCTTGGGGGTCATTTAAAACAGCAAAGTCATGAACAGAAAGGACAACAAATGCACAAGGGTGGCACTAAACAGACCACAAAAAGGACCCTTGTTTACCGTATGAGAGCTGGAGCCGGGAGGTAGAGCGTCATCTTGTTCGACCTCAGCTGGGCACATGCACATTGTCCAGCTCAAATTTTCCGTCACTCTTTTCATGTCGTAATCTGCAAATGACCATGAAAGTACCACAAATGTTGAATTGTGGGTTACAAATAAACTTTAGTAAGAAGGCATACTTACAATTAGGGAATCTGTGAATAACGGGGAGGGACTGTATTTAAGAGGCACAGACGCTGGCACGCTAGTGGGGGCCAGTCAGATAGGTGATTCTTCACTAACGAGAGAGTGCATTGTTGAAAAGTTTTATTTATTGCTATTTGTGTTTATATTTAGGAAATCTCCAAATTCTTGCAGGACTCCAATCATTACCTATCACAGGATATTGCAGACAGGTTCCCAGGAAAGAGATTCCGAGTTGGCGATTTGCATGCAAGAGCTTTCCTGGAAGTGCTCCTGATCAGCACTTGTGAGGAAACGAGGCAGCAGGATTGGGCAGAGCGAGACACTGAACCGAGACGAGGTCACAAAGAGGGCACTGGGGAGGGCAGGAACTAGAATGGCACTTCAGAGTTGTCCCACACTGACGGAGAGGAGCTGGGTTTTTATACCCACACTCCCTCCCCAGCCATGACGAGTCACACAGGCGGTCCCCAGAAGGAGCTGTGACTTTGGATGTGGTTACTCTCTTCAGCAGATGACAATTTCCAAAGAGGGACCCAGCTGTGTGCAGTCACATCGACACCCTCAGCAGCTGGGAGAAGGAGTGCCTGAGTCATGGAGAGGAGTGGGGACAGTGTAGCCCAGCACCCACCACACTGCGCCAAGGACAAGAGGGCATTTCTAGCAATTTGGAAACACTCTCGATGATGTTTAACAAAAGGATGTAACTTCTTCTAGTGGCAGATTAATGACCCCCAAACATACCATGTTCCAATCCCCAGAATCTATGAATAGGTTACCTTATATGGCGAAAGGCATCTACAGATGTGATTAAGGTTAAGTACTCTGAAATGGGGTGACTACCCTGCATTAGAGAGGTAGGTCCAATGTAACCACATGAATCCTTAAAAGCAGAGAACCTTCCCAAGCTTCAAAGAACCAGAGATATTTCAGTGTGAGGACTCAACTAGCTGTTGCCGACTTTAGTGCAACTCTATTACCTGCCCAGGAACACATCAACTACTCTGTACTGTGCAGGAGATAAAATGGTGAACAAGAAAGACACAGTCCTTGCCTCCGAAGAACATATAGACTTAATGAATATAAACAAGATTTCATTTCGATACAGTGCACATATTCTTTGATAGAAAAAAAACAGGCTTCTCTATGGCCACTGTGGAGGAGCATTGAACCCAGTTTTAAATGGTCAGGGAAGACTTCCCTAAGGATATGCCATCGAAGCTGAGACGGGAAGAATGCATAGAAATTAGCTAGATGAAAGCGGAAGTAGCAAAGAATGTTCTAGACAGATGGAACATGGACAAGTGCAGAGGCAACAGTAATAGTCACTGATAATTATTCACAATATGTGAGGCTCTGTGCTAAGTGTTTTGCGCACACAGACTCGTTTCATTCTCACAACAGCCCAATGGGGTATGCACTATCATTGATTCCATTATCCAGATTGGAAAACTGAGGAACAGTGAGTTTATGTATCTTACCCAAGGTGACACAGCTTTTAAGTAGTTGAATATAGAGCTGAACCCAAGCAGTCTGGCTCTAAAATCCCTATGCTTAACCACTGTTCTGCACGCCTCTTACTGAGCACCGGGCAAGAGGGCCAATGGCTTATCCCAGGAACTGAAAGAAGTTCCAGGTGCTTGGAACTGAGAAGGGCTGGGGCAGGGAGCTGGATTCAGCAATAGTAGGAAATAGAGCAGAAGTGAGTACTTATATCCAGATCATAATTTTATCTGCCCAGTACTTAAGATTTCATCAATCCTTAATGAGGATTTGGAATCCGTGGGATATAGTGGGAAGGATAGAAGCTTTGGTGTCAGACATTTCAGTTCTAATCTGCCCACTTCTGTGATGAAGCTGAAAAATTTAACTCAAGCAAGTTCTTTAAACTCCCTGTACATCTCCCTCTATACTCCCGTCTGTGCCTTGGAGAATATAATAGCCACATCCAAGAGCTGTTGTGAGGATTCCATGGTGTAAAATACTGAAGGATCTGGAATATATTGAGTAGGCACTCAAATGTTCAGTTTCTCAAATGTTCCCTTTCCCTTATTGGAAGGCACAGAGCAGATTGTTTAAACAGCTCTACACGATTCAACCAACACAGAAAAAGAACTTGAACAAGAGTGAATACTGACCCTCAAATTTAAAAAATGCACTTGATTTGGGGATCAAACCTCAAATGTTGTTGAACCAAAAATTAAACACCAGAAAACAGTGTGATACAGAAAAAAGCCACTGGATTAGGAATTAGAAAATTGAGTTCTAGTGTTAGTGCCAACACAAGTAACTGTGAGGCTTTCTTCGTCTGAGACCAGAGCAGGTTGAACTTGATGGCATCTGGGACCACTCCAGTGTAGCTTTGAGCTCACTCAATGCCTTGAACATGTGAGCAGAAACAGAACTCAAAAATCAAATTGATCTCTGAATTAAGCCAGGATTCTCAGGTTAAATAAACAACAACAAAAAAGAGATCAAATAACCTCCTTGGAAGCTGCAGAGAAGCTACGTAGGAAAATAAGACAGGGAGAAGAGGCTTTGAAGAAGATAGACATTGCAGTCTCATTTGCTCTTTGTTGTTTGCTAGATCTGTCATCCAAATAAATCATTCCCTCTTTAAATTTGTTTCCTTACCTATAACATGAAAATGAAAACCTTCTTTTATAGACTTGTTTTCAAATTAAAGAGTATTTACAGCTTTCATTTCACTCTTCCTCCTCCAAGAGAAAAAAAAATCCATTTATCACATTCCTCCAAGAAAATACTCCTGCCTTTTTGCCCCCATCACTTAGAGTCTACACTGTGTATCATCAGAACATTTATTTGGGTGTCTCTTATCTAGACACTTCCTCTATTTTGAGCTCCCTGAGGATATACACTTGTATTCATATTTATATCTAAATAAGACCTAGAACAGTGCCCTGTGCATAGTAGCTTTTAGTGAATGTTGGTTATTGAAATTAATAAACAAAAATAAAATAATAAGATTGCATTTTCAGCTATAATAATAGTGAAGTTTTTTTAAAGATATACACTTAATGCAGGCAAGTACAGATGAACTAATCCAACCTTTCTTGAAATCAATTAAGTAAATATGTTTCAAGACTTTTAATGTCTATACTCTCCCATTCAATAATTCCACTCTTAAGACTCCCTTCAATGGTGATAAACAGGTTATTTGCCATGTTAAAAAAAGAAATACATGGGGAAAAATTACCATAAGTAAATACACCAAAATATTATATTAATAGTGGCCCATTTCTCAGTAGAGGGATTAAAGGTGATTTTAACTTTCCATTTTATACTTCTCTGTATTTTCAAAAATGTATTTAGTTATCAAGTAAAATTTTTATAGCAGGATTATATAGAACTTTTATAGTTACATGAGAGATTTTTAGAGTTTAAATATATAATTTCAAATATGTTTGATGCTTGTTAATATTCTTCAAATACCTAACTTCTAAAAATTTATCTCAATGCCCAATGTAATGCCTTGCATGTTGGAAGTCCCTTTAAATGTATATAGTCAGTCCTCAGTATCTGTGGGTTCTACATTCATGGATTCAACCAAACATAGATTGAAAATATTCAGAAAAAAAGAAAAAATGGGTTGGGCACAATGGCTCATACCTGTAATCCCAGTACTTGAAAGGCTGAGTGGGGAGAATCACTTGAGGCCAGGAGTTCATGACCAGCCTGGGCAACACAGCAGAAACTCCCATCTCTAAAAAAAAGTCTAAAATGAGCCAGGCATGGTGGCACCCACCTTAGACCCAGCTACTCCAGAGGCTGGGGCAGGAATATCACTTGAGCCCAGTAGGGTGAGGTTACAGTGAGCTATGATTGAGCCACTGCACTCTAGTCTGGGTGACAGAGCAAGACCTTGTCAAAAAAAAAAAAAAAAAAAATGGATAGTTACATCTGTACTGAATATGTACAGACTTTTTTCTTATCATTATCCCTAAAAAAATACAACTATTTACATAGCATTTACATTGTATTAGCTGAGGACCAAATAAAAGTCCTAAACCGCTCCCACAGACTAATGGACCCTCCTTTGGCTAAAAGATCTCAAAATTTTGACTTCCTGGCCATGGCAGGACAAGAGGCTGGTCACGTCACATTTGCTTCTATCCTTCTCCATACTTATCATTACCATTATAGATTTTTTTCAAAGGCCAGCTTGAGAGAACAAAAGGCCAGAGGACCCCTTCATTTACTTCATGCGACCACCCAGCGACATCCTCCTGTTTTTATGGCTCCAACATGACAGCTATTTCAGGTCACAAAGAGTTTCTTCTTGATAAATGACTGCTGGCCAAACACTGGTTCTGGCCAGTCTCCTGATGATGCACAGTTCATAGGCTCATGCCCTATATTCACATTTTTACATATAAGACTTACTTATAATTCAATTAAATGTTAAGTCTCCACCCCACAGTGATCATGGAACATACGTTGCATATATGTAAACCTATTATACATGTGCATGGATATCCCTTAAGAATATTCATAGATCCTCCTGCAACGTGTTTAATATGTATACTTGGCCAATCTGTTCAGCATAAATTCTGGGCTTACCCTTCCCTCCCTTGAAGTGCCTGCCTGTCTCTCGGCTTCTGTCAACGCTATGCTTCCCAGCCTGTCAGAATGGCCAGCCTGCATATTATAACCCTTTTTAAGAAATAAAGTCTCCTTTCTAAATTCATGGACTTTGGGACTTTTCCAATCAACCTAGTCAATATAAGTAATCTACAGATGATTTAAAGTATATGGGAAGATGTGCATAGATTACATGCAAATACTACACCGTTTTATATAAGGAACTTGAGCATCCATGGATTTCGGTTTCCATGGGGATCCTGGAACCAATGCCCCACAAGATACTGAGGGACAACTGCATATGATTTTACATGAGTGTGTCTACTTGGGTCCTTAATTTATCTTTTCTGACTCTCTAAATTTAGAAGTGTCACTTACATTTTTCTTCTAGTCATTTGATTTCCAGAGACATGCAAGTGTCAGCGGATTTATTTTTCTCCAAAACAGGTTAATGCTCCACTTAACTGCTGTCCAGATAATTTTTATTAAAAAGTAGCACACTTCTCCCTGTGAGATTTCAATATCACATGCTAGAAGGAACTGAAAATTTAACTAGGTTACAAGGATTTGTTGGAGTGTCTAATCACTGCTGTATTATTAGTGAGGTAGACACAAATTAAGTTCTTAAGAAAAAAATAAATCATTATTGTGGCTCTTCTTTATTAATGGAGTACTTTTAGGTAGAAAATTTTTACTGAGAAAAGATTCAGCCTTCAGGCCGGGCGCAGTGGCTCACGCCTGTAATCCTAGCACTCTGGGAGGCCAAAGGCGGGAGGATCGTTTGAGCTCAGGAGTTCGAAACCAGCCTGAACAAGAGCGAGACCCCGTCTCTACTAAAAATAGAAAGAAATTAATTGGACAGCTAAAAATATACAGAAAAAATTAGCCGGGCATGGTGGCTCATGCCTGTAGTCCCAGCTACTTGGGAGGCTGAGGCAGGAGGATCGCTTGAGCCCAGGAGTTTGAGGTTGCTGTGAGCTAGGCTGACACCATGGCACTCACTCTAGCCTGGGCAAAAGAGTGAGACTCTGTCTCAAAAAAAAAAAAAAAAAGATTCAGCCTTCAATAATAGAATTAGCTATCATTGCATCTTTTTAAATAGACATGTTTTAAACCTTTTTCCCTATCAATTCAAGGCTTCCTCCTGGAGTTTGCTACATCAAATACTTAACTTCTTGTATTTCCATGAGATTTCCACTATATTCGTTCTCCCCTTAGGGCCCAACATGACAAAATCTTCCCTCCTATAATAAAAATCTTTCCTTCCCTATTAGTCCTATGAGCTATGAATCTATTTCTCTCATTCCCTGAAGTGTAATGTTTTGAAAAGATAGTTCACACTCAGCTAAATACATTTAAAATTCTTTACCTCCCTGCTGACTCTAACTTCTGATTTCTATTCTTGCTGAAATGTGTTCTTGAAAGTCACCAATTATCTCTTATAACCAAAACATGGCTCCTTCTTCAACATTCTCAACTTCTCTGCAATTAAAGTTGCTTGCCCTTTTGTCTTATGGAAACTCATCTCTTCTCACTTAGATCTCTGAACGGGTAAGGATATTAATGGACAAGGAGTTGGGATTTCACCATTGACCCCAAATTCTCTAAGAGTAGCAAGCAATACTTTGAAATTGCCTATAATTTTGTAAAAACGTTCCCACAAGTTAAACATAGGTATGTCGTTATTGTAATGTGAAAAATGAAACATGTGTACATGGAATTCTGTCTTCATATGCTGCTATTCACCCCTCCCCATCCCACTCCTTTTCAGCAGTAACTGCGTTAATAACCTGGTGAGTATCCTTCCAGTCCTTTTTCTGTGTGGTCATGTTAATATATTGGTATGTACACAGAAATAGTTAGACTTTTTGCAAACATAAATAATATAGACATAGTTTTTGGTAACAAATGAGCTCATGTATATATTTTTTCTTAAACCAGTTTATTGCTTTAAAACTTAAAGGAAGAGCCACTGAGGGTAAGAAGAAGAATAGCATGAAGAGTAGGGAGACACGAAGATGGGCAGATGGCTTGCCTTTATGCTTAAAATATCTTATGAATACATAGGCATATTTCATGTCCATGCCACACAAAGCTTCTTAAATTTAGCAGTGGAAGATTAAGTGCAGGATTCTGGATTTTGATTTCTTTTTTATAGTGTTTTCGTTGCTAATGTTAAAAGTGAAACCACAGAGAGCTTAATTTGAGGGGCATGGATGAAATTCTATTTCAGTTTTTATTAGGCACTTGAAAAAGAGGACTTATTTCTCTGTGACTTTATTTTTATAGTAGGCTTTGATTTTTAAAAGGTATGAAGTTGAAGGTAGCTATAGTCAAGGAACAGAGAGAAGGTGTCTTAATTTTAGTATTCTTCTTTTCACATTCTGTCTATGCTGCCCAAAGTGATCAGGTTTCACAGCCCACTCAGATGCTGTAAATATCTTTACACGTGGTAAGTCTTACCCTAGCACTTCAGCAACTTGCCTTAAACAAAGTATTAAAAGCTTTGAACAAGATGGCAGCTGAATATAATGAGGTTTACTAGTTTTCTAAAAAAAAGTGAAACACCTTTTGAAGTGATTTTCAGAAGAAGAAGAAAGATTTGTACTACACAGGAGAGGATTTCAATGTTCAGGTTAAAAAAGAAACTCAGGTTGAAAAGCCTTTAGGGGATCTTTCTATGAAGTAAACGATTAGAGATTGATATCTTGTCAAGCACTTTGTTGAAAAAAAGAAAGGTTATAGAGGGGCAGATAATAGAACGGGCGAGGGGATTTAAAGACAAGAATAAGCAACATTCTATTATTATAGATATTTCAGTTACCAAAGAAATGGAGTTATTATGAATTATGTTACATCAAGAGAGATTAACAGTCCATTCGGAGATGATCATTACCTATGACCTGCAGAAATTAGAAAAGAGAGATTTAAATAAAACATTTCATAAAAAAAAAAATAACAGTAAAAAATAGTTCAGCACTTAGGGACCATTAAAAAAGAGATAAAGAGTGAATTAATACATGTTTAATGAAGGGTTGAGGAAATTGGTATCTTTTCCTAAGGGCTTGAAGACTTACGATGGCCTAAGCCTCAGATCCATGCAGTGAAAAGATTACTTAAGCAAGACAGTATTGATTGACAATTTTCTCTCATTTATTACCATAAATGTGGCTAAAAAGACCTTAGTAACAAGTACCCTCAAGATTGATAATTGTCATTTTAATCATTAATGTTGATCATCATGCATGCCAGGAGGATTAAAGAAATGTAGTAAACAATTGATCTGAGTTTTAATGATGTGTTGCTTGCAACATTTTGCAAGACAAATGCTTAGGGGCTATTTATTTCTTCCCTGGGGAGACCTCACCTGCTGCCTGTTATCCTAGCATGAATTGTTTTTCTCAACAGATGAGCTTTTCATAGGTGTGGTTACCTAAAAAGGGAATGCAATACACATTTATTTTTTTTTAAATAATAACATAACATTATTAAAACCAAGAAGCTCCACATTTACTAATCACATATTACTGTCAAATTTAGAGAGCATTTAGAATAAATTAAAATGCCTAAGTACATATAGCTATCTCTTGAAACCCTGGATTCCACCCTTATATTGTCCCATCCACTCCCATCCAAGATTCTAATTCTATCGGTCTAGGGCTTTATGCATGTGAGTGTACACATACGTACTCCTCCAGGTGATTTCAATATGAATGCAGCCCATTACCACAACCAAATGAAAACTACTGCTTCAATGTGTTAGTAAAGTCTAATTGAATAGAGAAATCAAAATGTCTCAATTTATAACCCTAATTTACTTCAAACAATTTTTTTCACCCTTCTAAAGTCAGAATCCTTCTTTGCAGAGACAATTTTCCTTATGCTTTGTGGGGCTGAATCCTATCTTTTCTTTAATCTTCTCCCTTTGGCCACAAGAGTGGTCATATGATCCAGCCCTGTCCAATCAGCTTACCCTGTCCCTCTGGCCACAGACTCGAAATGAGCCAGGGAGAGCACTCGCCAGGATTTTCTGCCAGAGCCCAGAGGAGAGGGCAAGTTTCACTTTTGCCACTGAGGATGTTAATCTGGTAAGACACATCATGAGCTAAGTAGTTCCCGTACCTGCCATATTCAGTTTATTTGAGATATATAGCCTCTGAATCCAAACATTCCAGAATTTTCTGTTATTCTTTTGCTGGTTTGAGTTGAGTTTTTATCATTGGCAAATGAAAAGGACCAACAAATACATCACAATATATTGGGTAATTGTTTAAACTGGCTCATTTTCTTTACCTGTAAAATGTAGATAATGGCATCCACCATGCTCATGCACCACAGAAGCAGTGATGAGACCTAACATTTTAGATGTGAAGGATATATCATCTAATAGTAGATTAATTATAAACTTTATGTACCTCCCTCTAGAATAAATATTTAATTCAGACAATAATACTAACCTAAACCAATTATTTAGTATTATATAAAAATATCTTATGCTATATTTCTCAATCCTTAGTTATTTTGTTATCATATAAATATTTCTTATCAGCAAAGCTAAAACTTTAATCTTCATACACCAATCATTAATAGCAAGGAATAATTCTTTTTTGATTTACTTGACAGTTCAATCACTTAATAGTCATAATAGTTAATAGCTCTTTCCTTGAACATGAAATTGTATTTTAGACTTCCAGTTTCCTGGGACAGTATGTACCAATGCCTCTCAAACTTACCAAACACCTAAAAGCTATGTGATTATGAAAAAATGGTTCTCTGGGCTTTTGTTTTCTTATCTAAGACAAAAATATTGAAATGTATTAGACAATAAACATGCAAACAGTGAGTACTTAATAAATTATTGACTGACTAACATTGGAAAATTCCATAGAATCCACATCTTAGGATTTTTAAGGGCCTACTATTCTAAGTGGAAAAGATGGGCACTTACAATTAGGTAACTGTTGTAAAGCTTTTAGATTTATATTTAAGTTTCACATAATAGTCAATTTGACAAGTATATATATAAGATCCTGTCATTTTCAATAAAGAAGTGAGCCTAAAGTTCAATGTTGTTCACAGTTGAGTGGCTAAACTTCATACTGAAAAGACAAGTTGGAATGGCGGGTGAATGATGAGACACAGTTCTGACCAGGTGGTTTCATGAACACATACAGTGCAACGTGACTGTCAGTCAAAGCAGCTTGTTAAAGGCAGCCTGCATTAGAATGGTGTGTGAATTTCCTTTCTACCCCTCACAGCTCCCCTGCAGAATAGCAATCATATCATTTTAATATAAAATAGACATCCTAGTTCAGAAGCTGTGAGATGTAAGCGACCTTTTGAGCCAGAAGACCTTGAAGTGTGCAGAGAGACAACATTATTTCATCAAGAAATGCACTAAATTCAACAGATTCCAGCCATGAAATTGTATTCCTTCTTAGCACAAAAGATTTTGACATTCTCCATTTAAGAGATTTAGACAGTGAGAGTAATTTAGTGATCTCTGACAACAATCAAGTGTTCAGTTGAATTGTTGATGGATCATTTTGACCCAGCCTTAAGGATATGCCTGAAAAAGTGAAATAATAAGATCAACATTTTCCAGGGTGTTTTGTTGTTGTGTTCCATCATCAACTAAGTCTATTTCAGCTTTTAGTTACTAATCAATGTCCCATTAATGCCTGTTACAAGTCAAAAAGACAACAGAGCTTCATAAAAGTCAATTTGGTTAATTTTCCCCCTCACATAGGTAAATGTGACCAAATGTATTTCCATTTAGTGAAACCTGAGGTGCTTTAGAACGTTTAAAGTTTATGAGCTGGTTTTTTATGAACCTGAGTGAGAACTTTAAGCTAATGGCAATGTTTCCATGAAGTATACCTCTAAACAAAAGAAAAATCTGACAGTTGATTTAAGAGCAGTACACCGTGCTAAGTTTAACACAAATTCAAAGTTATATGTACTTTGAAGGATAAAGATAGGCACTCTGGAAGGCTTCCCCACATGGTGACATGTATAGGCGAGCATTTGTGCACTCAGCTTTCAGGAAGCCTTTAATGTCCATAGAAATCATTTTATTCACTGGTGCTTTTGAGACTGAGGGAAAATATGCAGTTTTCAAAATGTAAGTAGCAATCCAGGAAAAGATTATTACTTGTTCCATAGCACAAGTACTCGTGACATTTTCAAGAATCCTCTTATTTCTGCTATGTGTTGCCTTTTTTCTTAATCACAATTTTGAAAGTGGACTATTGAGTTGAAAGGGAAGAAATGCCAAAGGAATGAATTTATGAGCTTAGATCTGTGTGGAAACCTCCCTTACATATCTCAGCACATGGCAGCATGTAGAATGTACAGATTAATTACTTGATTCAAAATAAATATAAATATTGCTATTTAAGTACAGGATAAATGATGAATACTACTCTAATTCTCAAACCATAAAATCACAGCCTTTTAAAATATCAAATGCAGGCTTTATGTCTGATAAAAGCATTTTTATGTTCTTTTTTCTATCTTCTTGCTGTTGCATTTTATTGTCTGAAGATTTGAAGTAGATTTCTGAAGCATTTGGAAATTTCTTACTTGAGATAATCCCATTTGGATTTTTGCCATTTTATCATTAACTTGACTGGGAAGTAAACATAAGACAGATAATATGTGAGGTGTTTAGCATAGCACCTGGCATACAGCCCCTGTTGAGCATTTGCAAAATCATGTATGATATGCTATATACTTTCTTCACTCACTATTTCAAAAATTAGAGATGTTTTATGTGGGATAAAATGTCTTTAATCACCAGTTTAGAAAAATAGGTCTTCAGACCAAACTTCAGCATGGTTGCTAAATATTTAGATTATTTTAAAACACTGACGAAGAAACTCAATCTTTTCCCCTTTTAGCAGATGTGAGTAATTTTCAAGACAGCTCTAGTGGTAAGAACTGGAGGCTCACTCTTTCAACGCACATGTGCTGAAATGTTCTGTTTCCCAGCTTTATAATTAGAGATTATTTCACAGTGATTTTCAGCACAGATAAAATTTAGCTCACTTAAGATATGACAGCCATCACCCCTTATTTTCATTAAACATGCTCTAGAGCGGGTGGTTATAGAAATAAGATAAGAATTAGCATCTGAAAGTTTAAAGATGATTGCAAAATCTCTTCCTTAGAAAATTATGGGTTTCCCTTGGCTTAGCTTTCCGAAAATAAACCAGCATTGCTCCAAGTGACAGCCTCTGGCACCTGATGTCTCACATTTCTCAGGGTTTATCTAAGTCCGCAAAGAGAAGTCTGACTTCGGTTGTTCCAAAATGTAAGGCACGTCTCGCTCTTGGGATGTGCGGACGACTGGCTGAGTGTGCTCCAAAGCCCACATGCGCCCACAGAATTTGCCCACTTTTCCCTCTCTGAATGTTTCTTGGCACATATGCATCTGCTCCACCATGCATGCTCTTCGGTGCCAACAATTTCCCATGTCTGGTACTAATCTTTTACAGTGAAATAAGAAATTTCCAGAAACCATCTCCAGCTCTGTTTAAAAAGTAAATAAAACTTTGTTTACGTGGGACTATCAAACAAACCAAGTCAGCATTTTCACTGGTGATCATTTTCTGTGATGCCCACTTACCAAGAAAAAGGGTCAGTCCACATTGCTGGCTTCCATGTTCCATGGTAGCCCTGTAAGCATTTGGAAACTATGGCAGTTCTTGGGTTTGCCTCCTTGGAACCAAATGCTGATACTCTTGCAAAAGATGGCCCAGAGATCATATAAGGTGCTCAGGAAAGAAAAATTCTCCAAGGTCTCCCACTTTTTGTCTGAATTGTTTTCATCTCTTCATTGCTGTGATATTGAAGGCTATTCCAAGGATATTTCTACTAGGCTTGCTTCTGATGTGAGTGATCCCTTAAAGGGAGCTTAAAAACAGAAATGATCTACATACCATTTGAGTGTCCCAGCTCCTTCTATTGTCTTCTAGGAAAACAAAGGGGTAGCCTAAAGATAAGAGCATGCATTTCACTATTCTTCTTCCCCACTAATTCCAGGCTAATTGTCCACTAATGTTTTTTTCTCACTTAGGAAACTTACACCTTAGTAGCACTGTTACTTGGTACTAGACAAGCCAGTATGAAGGTCGTGTGGACTAGGGCTGATCTGGCACAGGTAAGAAGGGAGAGGGAAGGGCAGAGAGAACCAGATAAAGCAAATGTGCAAGAAGGACAAAGACAAGAGACCGTTTTGCCCCAACAGATGGGGGATATATCTTTGGTCCCTGACGTTCTAGTTCCTGCTTCCAGCAGATAATGAGACTTCTCTGGGCTTCCTGTCCCGGAAGTCTACACAGTACTACTGCTTCCTTCTCATAGATTTTTCCACAGCATTCATTCAAGAAATACTTACTGTGTTCAGCATTACGGCAGGTACTGAGTATCAACAGAGTGAAATGAACTTGGTAACCACCCTCACAGATCTTTCCATTTGATAGGAAATAGAATCATGACATAGGTAATTATACCAAAAAAATGTGAAAAAGTAAGTACAATGTGCTACAGAAGCATGTAGTTTGGGTAGCACAGGTTATTATCCTCGTTTGCTAGAGGGAGAGAGTGTGCTGGCTCGGGAGGATCTCTTTGAGAAAGCGACATGTCAGCTGAGACCTGAAGGATGATGGACACATGACTAGGTAAAGGGAGAGGAGGGGGCAGATGAAAACACTCCAAGCAGCAGCAAGAACTGTGCGAAGCCCAGGATAGAACATGGGCATATTGAAGACATGCCAATATGAGGAAATCAACATGGCCCAAAAGAAACTGAAAAGGTAAGCAAGAGTCAAACCTTGGAAATGCTTTTAAGAACTTTGGATTTTATTCTAAAGGCACGGAGAAGCTAAATTAAAAAATTGTAAAAGGTGGTGACATAATTAGATTTACATTTTGCATCATTTAGGATGAATTGAGTCCGTTGCATTAACTGGTGAGAGACATGATATTGGCTGGGACTAAATCAGTGGCTCTCAATTGAGAATGTCATTGCTTCCCAGTGGATATTTGGTAATCTCTGGAGATATTTCTGATTGTCACACTCTGCAGGGAGGGAAGGAGGGCTGCTACTGGCATCTAGTGGGTAGAGGACAGGGATACCGCTAATGTCCTATAATACACAGGACAGACTACCACAACAAAGAATTATCTGGTAAAAAATGTCTATGGTGGCCAGGTGTGGTGGCTCACGCCTGTAATCCTAGCGCTCTGGGAGGCCAAGGTGGGAGGATCACTCAAGGTCAGGAGTTCAAGAACAGCCTGAGCAAGAGTGAGACCCCGTATCTACTAAAAATAGAAAGAAATTAGCTGGACAACTAAAAATATACAGAAAAAATTAGCCAGGCATGGTGGCACATGCCTGTAGTCCCAGCTACTCAGGAGGCTGAGGCAGGAGGGTCGCTTAAGCCCAGGAGTTTGAGGTTGCTGTGAGCTAGGCTGATGCCACAGCACTCTAGCCCAGGCAACAGAGCAAGACTCTGTCTCAAAAAAAAAAAAAAATATATATCAATGGTGCTGAGATTGAGAAACTGTGGTGTAGATTGAAGGTAATGGAAATGAAGAGAAGCATCACATTAGAAAGTTATTAGGAGGTAAAATTAGTGGGATTTAGTGATTAGACAGAGTAGTCAGACAAAAGGAACAAAACCGTTTGACTCTCAGGATTCTAGCTGAAACCGTGAATTGCTTTAGGGAGCAATGTTGGAAGAGCAAGGTTGGAAGATGTGGAGTGCAGTGAGGAAGATGAAGAATACCATTTTGAACATTTTGCCTTTGAGGTGCTTTTAAGAGAATCAAGTGCATTTTCTAGCATACATTTATACAAGCACTTGTGGAACTTAGCAGAAAGCACAGGATTAATTTATCAACACATAACTGCACATATAAGAATAACATCTATTGGATGTCAGGCAGGGGGCAGGGGGAGGGGGGAGGAGGGGACGGGTATATGCATACACAAAGAGTGCGATGCGCACCATCAGGGGGATGGACACGCTTGAAACTTGGTGGGGGGGGAGAGGGAGGGCAAGGGCAACATATGTAACCTAAACATCTGTACCCCCATAATATCCTGAAATAAAAAAAAAAGAGTTGTGAGGAATAAATTAGACACTTCATATGAAGAGCTTAGTGTAGTGGCACACACTATAATCATTTGATAAATGTTATTACTGTAAATGTTATTATTGATAGTATTGGCATGAAGGTTGTAATTGAAGGCAGGAGAGTAAATAAGATTGCCTCAGAAGAAGAAGTAAATTGAAAGAGGAATGGATGGAGCTCTAAGCAATACCAGAAAAAGAAAGCATCAGGCAGAAGAGGGGCTAGAAAACTGGGACTGTGCAGTTAGAGACACGGTAGCAGGGGAGCCGGGAGCATGCACATGTCATGGAACAAGGGAGGAGCGGGCTTCAGGAGAAACCAGTGGTTGGCAAACCTAATGCTGCTCTGAGCTCAAGTAGGCTGAGAATTTTTTTTTTTACCAAATAAATTTGGAGATAAGAAAGGCATTGGTGATCTTGGGAAATGCTGGTTTGATAAAGCAGAGGGTGAGTTGGAGTGGATTAGGGAGTAAACAGAAGAAATTGTAACTTTTCAGCAAACCCTTTGAAAGGCCTGGCTGCAAAGAAGTGAGTAGAGCTACAGCTGGAATGATACACGGGCAGTTTATTAGTATTATCATGATTGTTTAAGACAGGAAAGATTTAGCATGTTTAAATGTGAATGCCGCAGTTAAATGTCAATAGAGAAAGGTTGAAGATACAGAATACAGAGGAAGTGATTGTTGGAGCAAGGCCTCCGAGAAAGAAGAACATGACAGAAAGGATGTCTGACAAAGCCCACATAAACACCTCGCTGTTTTGCTCACAGCTTACCTTCTGTAATAGGATACAGTTGATATAGATTAGAGACAGAAGCCACTAAGGAATTAGAAGTGAAAGCATTGCTAAAGAGAGTGTTTGCATGTTTGCTTTTCTCGGTTTAATGGTATTTGAGTATTAAGGGACATTAAAAGTCTCTTTTTATGACTCTCTTCACAGCCCATTTTTGCTTTAATTCACTTACTTTTTGAACTTAGAGCACAATAATGTTTTCTAAATCAATATCTTGCCTATGGCCTTCAGAAAGAGAAACAATGACTCCTGCTCAGAATTACCAACACATTCCCCAAAATTATTTGACAATTAGGAGGAACATGACTTTGAAAGTTCTCTTAATGTAGTAAAGGGCTTTATGAGGTGTGCGAGCGCTGTAAGTGAAGAGAACGGAGAGATCATGGATGAAGATCTTCCCATTCCGCTGTAGCCTGTAGATCAGTGTTCGGGAGGGAGCTGGAGTACTGCACGTGGATCCCAGCTACGCCACTGACAAGCTCCGTGACCTCGAGCAAGCTTCCTAATGTCTCTACCGCTCAGTTTCCTGGTCCGAATAAGGGGAATTATCATGGTGCCACATTCACAGGGCTCATCCCGACGATAAAATGAGATAATGCGTGTAACAGCCCTCAAGAAATGTTACTATTATTAGAGTGGACTATTTGTCTTTGCCAGATCAATGAGATGAACATTCTATTTATTTTTATACTCACAAATGCTTCTAGATTTAATTCATTCTCTTGAATATCTAATATCAATTCAAAATCATGACAATCAGCTTTAATATCTAGAATAATTGAGCAATAAAGCATTCTTCCTTTTTGCTCTATAGGACATTGTCCATCTAAAAGCATCGACCTAAATCCTAAAGATGAGAGGGAAATCATGCAGGAAGACACAGAAACTATCTTTGCCTGTCTACTTGGAAGACTTTTATTGTCTGTCTTGGTACTCTGACCTCTCATTTATTTCCTTTCTTCCAAGAAGAAAGTACAAACAGGAAGAAATAAAAATGCTCTCAATGGAAATATTTGACAAGAACAATACCTTAGCTTGGTTGTCTTTGCCATATGTTGAATAGTCAGTATATTCCTGTCACTCACCTTGGCATTGTATGCTTTTTTTTTTTTTGAGACAGAGTCTCACTGTATTGCCCAGGCTAGAGTGCCGTGGCGTCATCCTCGCTCACAGCAACCTCAAACTCCTGGGCTCAAGCGATCCTACTGCCTCAGCCTCCGAGTAGCTGGGACTACAGGCATGCGCCACCATGCCTGGCTAATTTTTTCTATATATTTTTAGTTGTCCAATTAATTTCTTTCTAATTTAGAGATGGGGTCTCGCTCTTGCTCAGGCTGGTCTCGAACTCCTGAGCTCAAACAATCCGCCCGTCTCGGCCTCCAAGAGAACTAGGATTACAGGCGTGAGCCACCACGCCCGGCCGGCATTGTGTGCTTTTGAAGAAGAAATATGCAGAAGAAAAACCTCAGAAGCAACAATTATATAATTGGGCTGATCTATATTTGGAAGGGCCTGGTCAGGGCAAATGCCATGATTCTTCATCGCTCCAGAACCAAAAACTAATGAGTCAGACTAACCTCTTTGCCCTGAACATGACTTGGCTGAAGGTTAATCACATTAATTACTGTGGGTCAACATTCAGTCCTGTCCCGAAGAAAACCTATCAACCATTTCAAAAGTTCAATTGCCATATGATGATTTTCAAAATTTCCTGAACCATCAGAATCCTGCCAACTTTGTAGCTGTCTTTGGGGTTAACTCTTTTCTATGCAATAAATGCCTGATTTCTGAGAGTCTAGAAACTACTGCCTTTGCGAATCAGGGTTTTGAAACTGAGGAGCATGAAAAATTGCAGAAGGAAAGAGGAAAGTCAGAGTACAATTATAAAGAAGACTGGAGAAAATGGCTATCAGAGTTGTGAGTGGATGCTTTTGCCAACCAGTCACTCAAGTCTAAAATAAAATGAGACCCCAGACCTTTCTCCCCATTTTTCACTCAAACTAGCTTTTTAACTAAAAAATATCTGGGCTCACATGTGGTCAACTCATCACCAGACCAAATATATAAAAACCAATAGGCACTTTATATGAGCTCAAATTTCAACTCGTCACAATACTTAACTACTGTAACGATGACCAAGACAAGTACTTCTCAAACTGCAGTGTGCATAGAAGTCTCTGAAAATCGGATTAAAATGCAGATTCTGATTCAGTAGATTTGGAATGGACCCCAGATTCTGATTGCTAACAACTAATTGGATTCAAGGTCCACACATTGCATTAATAGATTCAAAGTAAAATCACTTCTAACGATCTGTCTCATTATTGTCCAATCCACATCAAAATTTTGTGATTCAGAATCCAGTTCACAATTTCAGTCCATCGGAGTCATCATAAAAACAAATTTTTCACAGTATATTGATAATCAGCTAATGTTCAATCGATCATAAAGATTGTTCAGAGCTATCGAATTATCCAAGGTCTTAGTTATTAAAGTTTGCTGGGATGGGTCATTATAATGTATACAGAATTTTGTATTTGACTCTTTGCTTTTCATTTTTCTTAGATGAAAATTTTAACTTTTTAGATTATAAAATAAAATTTGAGGTGTAAATTTAGGATCTGCTCATATTACAACATTACCATTTTTGATTATGGAGTAACATAAGTGACATAAAAGAAATCTGAAAGCCATCATTAATATGACCCTACAACTGAGGTGGAGTAAATACACAGGCCAGAGAAAAGGCACTTAAGAATCTGAGGCATTGCTTTTAGACAAAAATCTCTGGAACTAATGACATTAATAGTACATAAACAGCATAGTCCTGGTTCAAAATGTGCCTAGCATCTAGCATAGAGTCTGGTATATACTAATTCACACTGTATTGAATTTAGCTGAATTGCAAGGCTCTGCTCTATTCACCAAAATTATTTGCCAGAAGAGACCAATGAGAGACAAAATACTACCATGGCCAAAGGAGCTTTTTAATAAGCAGGATATAGTCCCAAAAGCCTCTTTCCACAGTAGATACTGCAGCCATCCTCGCTCTCCATTTTCACTGCATCCTCCTGCCACACCCAATAAATGCTGTCCTTAGGTAAACCCAACAGTCTGTCTTCTTAGTGCCTGCGCTCAAGCAGCTGAGATCCTCTGAGGAAAATCACATCACCAGGTTGATTGATAGGACTTCCAATTTATAATCATTAATACCAGTCTTAACTGAGCTCTTGACATCCCCTCTGATCTTGTCACATTATTCCAATCATTCTGCCCTTACTTCACACTCCTTAGATGACCAACTCCTCCCAGGTCCCCCTCCCCATCCGTGGACGGCCTTAGTAAGCATACTTGTAAATAAGGCTGTGAGTACCCGAGGCAAATCGTCTGGGTTTTAGAGAGGTTCCAGCAACTCGTATAAATGCAACTTTAGGCACACATTTCTTAACAGTTCTGTACCTCAGTTCCTTGTTGGCAAAATAGAAACAGTAATATTTCCTGCCTCATATAGTTATTGTAAATAGTGAGTCAGTATATGTAAATCTTCTAAAATAATGTCAGTACATGTAAGTCTTCTAAAATAATGCCTGTCGTCCATAAACCCAGTTTACTATTAACTGTATTCTAACTATGTTTTCACAAGAAAAATAGAAGCCACTAGATGAAAAATCCCTTAACTCCCCAACCCTATATCAACAACGCCATCTGCACTTACCTTCCCTTCTTCCCTTTCTTTATGCTATATTTTCTTGGAAAATGTCTACTTTTCCACTTATGCTAAACAGCAGGAGTTGGCAAACTATGACCCATGAGCCCCATCCCACCTGCTTCTTGTTGGTTCTTTTTTTCATTTGTTTTTTTGGTTTTTGTTTTTTTGAGGTAGAGTCTTGCTCTGTCACCAAGGCTAGAGTGCAGTGGCACTATCAAAGCTCACAGCAACCACAAACTCCTGAGCTCAAGCGATCCTCCTGCCTCAGCCTCCTGAGTAGCTGGGACTACAGGTATGTGCCACCATGCCCAGCTAATTTTTTAATTTTTTGTAGACAAGGGGTCTCCTCTACTATCTACTCCATAGCTCATGTCAGAAATGTCACATATCCAATCACCAATTCTATAGATTGAAGATTACATTTTTAATGTTTACTTTAACTTTATTATACAAAATTCAACAGCCTAGAATCTTGTACTCTGCAAAGCTAAGTTTCATATATAACAGAGAAATAAAGACATTCTCAGATAAGCAAAGACTGAGGGATGTCACATATCCAATCACCAATTCTATAGATTGAA
>NW_012146412.1:3178661-3212524 GCF_000956105.1 Propithecus coquereli | reverse complement strand
TAGCACCTCTTGTATACTCCTGGATAGAGCTGGAATGCATCCTACTAAGTGACGTATCCCAAGAATGGAAAAACAAGCACCACATGTACTCACCATCAAACTGGTATTAACTGATCAATACATAAGTGCACATATAAGTATAACACTTATTGGATGTCAGGCAGGGGGGAGGGGGGAGGAGGGGACGGGTATATGCATACACAAAGAGTGCAATGCGCACCATCCAAGGGACAGAGGCACTTGAAACTTGGACTTGGGGGAGAGGGGGGGCAAGGGTAACATACGTAACCTAAACATCTGTACCCCCATAATATCCTGAAATAAAAAAAATTCAAAATACTTCAAAGTATAGAGAATATTCTATAAAGTTCCATATATCCATCAACTAGCCTTAATACTTGTTATCATTTTACCATACTTCCTCCATCAGCTTAATTATTTTTTATTGTGGTAAAATATACATAACATAAAAGTTACCATTTTAACCATTTTTAAGTATACAGTTCTGTAGGATTGAGTGCACATTGTTGTGCAACCATCACCACCATCCGTTTCCTGAATGTGACATTTTTTTACATGATAAGTCCCTGCCTGAAGTATCCCTGCCATGAACTGTGCTCTTAGTCACCACTGCATCCCCAGGGCCTGGCAAGGTGTCTGTTACAGTCAATCAATATCAGTTGAAAAATTGAATGAGGTCTTCAGGTCCCTTCTTTAATATCACCAAGCTAAAAATACTCAGAATATTGTTGTGAAGATCAAATTGAATAATTTAAGAAAATCTTCTTTGTGATCTTTAAATTCCAATGTACATCATGATATTATCCCCTCTGAAACTCATGTTGAAACTTAATCCCTATGCAACAGGGTTTGGAAGTTGAGACTAATTTAGGTCATCACAGCTCTGCCCTCGTGAATAGATTAATGCCACTGTAAACAAGGCTTGTGGGAGTGAGTGCGTGTGTTCTCTTCCTCTCTTCTGCCACGTGAGGACACAGAGTTCCACTCTTGCCTTTCTACCTGCCACCAAGTGAGGACACAGTAAAAAGACCAATACCAGATGCTGGTGACTTGATCTTAAACTTCCCAGCCCCCAAGAACTATGAGAGAATAAATTTCTGTTCTTTATAAATTACTCATTCTGTGTTATTCTGTTATAGCAGCAAAAAAATAGACTAAGACAAACTGTTTACTTAGATTAATAAATTTTAAAAATGCTTTAAATAATTTCCCAGCCCCCAAGAACTATGAGAGAATAAATTTCTGTTCTTTATAAATTACTCATTCTGTGTTATTCTGTTATAGCAGCAAAAAAACAGACTAAGACAAACTGTTTACTTAGATTAATAAATTTTAAAAATGCTTTAAATAATTTTCCCCCCTCCTTTGTAGATTCACAATATATATTACCCTTTGGAACATTAAAAGATAAAATAATTCCCACTGTTATTTATGGAAAGTAGTATGGAGATACCTCAAAGAGCTACAAGTAGATCTACCATTTGATTCAGCAATTCCACTGCTGAGTATTCATCCAAAGGAAAAAAAGACATTCTATAAAAAAGACATCTGCACTCGAATGTTTATGGCAGCACGATTCACAATTGCAAAAATGTGGAAACAACCCAAGTGTCCATCGATACGTGAGTGATTAATAAAATGTGGTATGTATACCATGGAGTTCTATTCAGCCACATAAAACAATGGTGATCTAGCACCTCTTATATTATCCTGGATAGAGCTGGAACCCATTCTACTAAGTGAAGTATCCCAAGAATGGAAAAATAAGCACCACGTGTACTCACTATCAAATTGGTTTTAACTGATCAACACTTAAGTACACGTATAGCAATAACATTCACCGGGTGTCGGGCAGGTGGGAGGGGGGAGGAGGGGATGGGTATGTACACACCTAATGTGTGCGGTGCACATTTTCTGGGGAATGGACACATTTGAAGCTCTGACTCGGGTGGAGCAAGGGCAGTATACGTAATCTAAACATTTGTACCCCCATAATATGCTGAAATAAAAAAGAAAAATAAATAAATAAATCAATACCCTAGCTTAAAAAAACTAGAAAAAGATGAGCATATTAAACCCAAAGCACTTGCCACCTTCCAGTAATTCGCGAAAATGACGAACAGAAAGGAAAAGCAGAGGCACTGATACATGTTCTCCAGGCCTTTTAGAAAACATGGAGTTGTTCCTTTGGCCACACACATGCGAATCTACAAGAAAGGTGATATCGTAGACATCAAGGGAATGGGGCACTGTTCAAAAAGGCATGCCCCACAATGTTACCATGGCAAAACTGGAAGAGTCTACAGTGTTACCCAGCATGCTGTTGGAATTGTTGTAAACAAACAAGGGCAAGATTCTTGCCAAGAGGATTAATGTGCACGCTAAGAACTGAGATAGTTTCCTGAAATTTGTGAAAGAAAATGATCAGAAAAAGAAGAAAGCCAAAGAGAAAGGCACCTGGGTTCAGCTGAAGCGCCGGCCTGCTCCACCCAGAGAAGCACACTTTGTGAGAATCGATGAAAAGGAGCCCGAGCTGCTGGAACCTATTCCCTATGAATTCATGTCATAGTAGGCGTCTCACATTTTGTGAGAAGCAATGGAAAGGAGCCTGTGGTTCTGGGACCTGTTCCCTATGAATTCATGGCATAGGAGACAAAACTAATAGAAGCCGCTGGACTCTAAAAATAAATAAATAAATACATAAAAATAAACCCAAAGTGAGCAGAATAAAAAAAATAAAGATTAGAGCAGAAATCAATGAAATGTTTAAAAACAGTGAAATGAGTGAAAATAAAGGTAGTTCTACAATTATTATAATCACTAAAATCAACAAATCACCAACCAGACAAGAATAAAATGAGAAAATGCAAAACTTACCAATTTCATGAATGAAAGAAGTAACATCACTACAGAGTCTACATATATTAAAAGGATATTAAGAGAATATTATGAATGACTTTAAGCCAATAAATTGTACAATATAGATAAAATGAGCAAACTTCTTGAAAGATAAGAATTACCCAAGTTCAATCAAAAAGAATTACATAGCCTGATTAGTCATACTTCTATTAAAGAGATTTAATTTGCACTTAAAAATCCTTCTTACAAAGAAAACTCCAGGCCCAGATCCCCTCACTGGTAAATTTTACCAAACATTTAAGTAAGAAACAATATCAATTCTACACAAATGCTTCCAAAATTTTGAAAAGGAAGGAATACTTCTCAATTCATTCTGAGGTCCCCATTATTCTGATAACAAAAGAGACAAAGACATTGTAAGAAAACCACAGACCCATATCCCTCATAAACATGGATGCAAAAAGTTCTTAAGAATCCAATAATATACAAAGAGCATAATACAACATGATCAAGTGGGATTTATCCTAGGCATTCTCAACTGGTTTAACATTCAAAAACTGATCAATGAAATTCACAGAAACAAAACAAAGAAAGAAGAAAACCTTTATGATTTTCTTAATAGATGTAGAAAAAGTATTTCATAAAATCCAACATCCACTCCTGATAAATGCTCTGAGAGAACTAGAAATAGTAGAGTACTAAATCAATCTGATAAAGGGCATCTATGATAAAACCTATGCCTGACACCATACTTAAATGGTGAAAAACTGAATACTGTCCTTCTAAGATCAGGGACAGAACAAAATATGCACTCTTACAACTTCTATTCAACATTGTACTGAAGGTTCTATCCATTACCACAAGGCATGAAAAAAATATAAAAGCCAACTCAAATTGGAAAAAAAAGTTAAAGTCTATTTGCACACGTGACATAATTATGTATGTAGAATATATAATGAAATCTGTGAAAAAGCTATTAGAGGTAATAAGCTATTTTTAGCAAGGTTGTAAGATACAAGATTATATACACAAACTTTATTTTTGATATTAGTAATGAAAAATCAGAAATTGAAGTTAACATAATAGTACCATTCATAATAACCACAAAAATATAAAATCCTTAGATGTAAATCTGACAGAAGAGGTGCAAGACATACACATTGAAATTATAAAATATAGTTGAGAGAAATTAAAGAATTCCTAACTATATTGAGATAAGTATCATGTCCATAGATCAGCAGACATGATGTTAAGATGTCAATTCTTCCTAAATTGATGTGTAGATACAACACAATCACAATCAAAATTTCTTTTTTTTATTTTTTTTTGAGACAGAATCTTGCTGTCACCAGACCTAGAGTGCCGTGGCGTCAGCCTAGCTCACAGCAACCTCAAACTCCTGGGCTCAAGCAATCCTCCTGCCTCAGCCTCCTGAGTGACTGGCACTACAGGCATGTGCCACCACACCTGGCTAAGTTTTTCTATTTTTAGTAGAAACAGGGTCTTGCTCTTGCTCATGCTGGTCCCGAGCTCCTGAGCTCAAGCAATCCTCCCACCTCAGCCTCCCAGAGTGCTAAGATTACAGGCATAAGCCACTGCACCCAGCCCCAACCAAAATTTCAACAGGCATTATTTTGTTAATTGAGAGGCTGATTCTAAACTCATATGAAAATGCATAGGACCTAAAATAGCTAAAACAACTTTGAAAATCAGGAAGAAATATGAAGGACTCATACTACACAATTTCAAGACTTAAAATACAGTAATCAAGATACTAGTGAAAGAAAAGACACACAGCTAAACGCAACACAATAGAGATCCTCGATAAAGATTCATAAAAATACAGTCAAGCGATCTTTGACAAAGGTGCAAAGGCAATTCACATACTCTTCTCCACAAATGGTGCTGGAATATATTAGCTCTACTTGTCTCTTGTAATTGTAATATATTTTGCCAATAAAAGTACAGTGCTTCAACAAAAGAAATGGGCTAAGTGAAACTTGGTTAATTAAACTCTGTTTCGCTGACTTCATGGTACCACATAAGTTTTTTTTATCCAAATATTTCATGTAAAACCCAGGACCTTTTCGATTAAGAAGACATGAAAGAGAAAAAAATATTTGACAAATCTGCAAATGATTATCAAAGAGGCAACAGGAGCTCAGTTTTATGCATTGGAATTTGAAGGATAAAATAGTTGCATGAAATACAGTCCCTTCCCCTCTAGGAAGTAAGACACATAATATGACGGGTATGAGTATGCAACAGTGTATGACTGAGGGTTAAACTATGTATTGGAATCTTGTAAATGTTTTCTTGCATTCTGTTATTAGCTTGTTAGGGATTTAGTTACGTTTTGTGAATGCTTATTCTGTGGCAGCCACTGTTCCAAATGCTCTAACTAGTTATTCTTCTTTAATCTCCACAAAAGACCTGAGTTCAGTGCTATGACTATCCTCATCATATGCATAATTTGGAAAAGGTGAGTAACCTTGATTTTGCCCAAGAGCACTTAACTTCTATGTGTCCAAACAATGTCTTGATATCAAATCTCATGGTCTTACCAATTTTTGGAGGAGGTCTTCAATAAGAACCATAGAATTATAAAAAACATTTCATAAAGATGTTGAGGATTAAAGTAGCATTTAAGGAGAGGAGAGTGGGACGAGTGGTAGAGATAAGAAAAGGAAACATTCAAAAGTTCCTGAAAGGTAAGGGAAAAAATGGACTGTCAGATTTGCATTCATTGACAACCCTCCACTCACTGCTTTTCTACGTACTTTATCATTAGATCCCCCAACAGCAGTCCTCTAAAGTGATTATTACTATTTCTTTTACAAATAAGTAAACTGAGGCTCTGAGAACTTACATGACTTGCCCAATAACACCCAGCAGTTCCAATCATAATCTAAAATACATATTCTGTATACTACACCAGTGCCTCCTGAATTCAGTTAGAAATTACACACACACACACACACACACACACACACAATGTGCTCTTCATTTCTCTGAATATAATCATGCTGTCCCGTAGGGTAGCCACAAACCACATGCAGCTAGTGAGCACTTGAAATGTGGCTAGTTCAAATTGAGATGTGCTGTGAGTATAAAATACACATCAGATTTCAAAAACATGAAAGAAAAAAAGATTGTAAAGTATCTCATTAATAATGTTTATATTAACTACATGCTTAAAGGATAGTATCTTAAGTATGTTGGGTTAAAATAGTATTAAAGTTAATTTCACCTGTTTCTCTTTTTCAATTACTAGAAAATTTTAAATTGCATATGTGAATTATATTTACGGCTCACATTATATATCTATTGTAGAGTTTGGGTATAAATATAAACGTTTTTCTCTTTCTGCATAAGGTGCCTGAAATTCTCAAGATTGCTATCCTCCTAGCCCCGGGATTAGGATTTATCCCTTAAAATGCAAGGCCACTTAAATGTCTGACATGTAAAGCTACTAATTCTTTTGAACGAATTTATCAGAAATTAACCCGGTCATCTGGAAAGGCCCTGAATACACGGGGCTGGGCACGAAGAAATTCTGATTCAGGTAGAATCAAGTTCAGTTAGAGAAAGTGGGAGGAACGGGTGGGTCTGGTGGCAGTGGCAGCACTGGTCGGCAGACTGACAGGGAACGAGGGGCTCAGGAAAGCTGGGAAGAAACTGCAAAATGAAATAATTGCTAACCTGACAGTGCGCTCAGGATGGGCTACGCATCGATTTTATCGCTCTTTCGAGGACCAGTTTTGCTCCGTTCAAGTTAGGATCTTAACGTCAAAGACAGTCCCTGAGCCCGTGACTGAGTCAGGCCGGCGCGGCAGCGGACCCAGGCTTCCGGCGGCCCTCAGACCCCGGGCCGCCCACTGCGGCCGGGCGGGCGGGGGAGGCCAGGGAAGCACCGCCTCTCGTCCGGGTGCCGAGGGGGCGGGATCAGGGCGGGCAGCGCACGCTCACATCGCCATCGCCGCTCCGAGGGGAGGGACCGCTGTTCCTGACGCGGGGGCCTCCCTTTCTGTCCGTTTTCAATGCGTTGTTTCCTTACAGCTATAAATTCATCCCTGATTGGAAACGTCTTGCTGGGAGAAAAACCGTGTTGGAAAGATTGCAGCCCGATACTCATCGGAGGCAATGTGAGTGCTCTTGTGACTGAAGTTGAGAAACTGGGTGTTTTAATTGCCGTTTGAAACGGTGAGACACAGGAGCGAACAGCAAGAGGCGGACCGGCTCCCACGGAGGATGGAAACGGCGACCGGGGACCCGCCTTCGGACGGATCGTCTGAGCCAGAGCACTGAGAGCCCACAGGCGGGGCGTGGGAGTGAAGTGACGGAGTTGTAAGCGGAACGGGCTGCTCAGCAGGACCAGAGGTAATGAGGGAAGGTGCCCACGTGTGGGAAGGGGAAGGGAGAAAGGCCCAGACTCCACGCTTGCCCTGAGGACGCTGCGTCCGGAGCAGCGGGCCTCCACCGCGCCAGGCCTCTGGGCTGACTCGGACGCCGGACTGGAGGCTGTGCAGCGGCACTGCTCCGGGGAGGAGGGACAGCTGGCTCCCAAGCCCCAGGCCTGTGGCTGGTGCCGTTATCACATCCAACTCCAGAACGCTACTTTTGCCCAGGGGTCACATCTGTGACAACACCCTGCCAGGTGGGGAGGGAGTGAGGAATCCCAGTGCTCATGTGCACCCCATGGACAGGTGACGTGAACCCCCACCAGGGGCCCTGGGCAGAGCAGGAGGCTAAGGGCCTGGCACCTGCTGCTGTGGCCTGGGTGATCCTGCTCAACCGCACTTCCCGCGGGACCCAGGCAGAGCACGTGCCTGTAGCCCTCGGTGCCGACTGCCCCTGCCAGGGCAGCTGGACCACTGTCACTGTTGCCTTACTGTTCCCAACACCACCGCCGCTGCCTAAAAGGCCCTTAGAGGGACAAATGCCAGTGTAGCCGTGGCCTTTGCATCTGGGCCATCTGCATGCCAAGGATGCACACTGTCCTGCACAGGCACCTTGGGTGCTGTGCCCTGAGCACCGCCTGCCCTCCCCTTGCACCCCAGCCCATGGCTGCCCCAGCCGGGGTGCATGAGCACCATGCCCCACGGACCTGCTCCATCCTGAGTAGTTGCCCCGCCACACAGGTCCACTCTGTCCCGGCATCCCACTGCATCCCACATGTGAACTGTGACCTGCCAGCCCGCTTCACACTGGGGGCCTGAGGAGCCACTATGACCTGAGCACTTGCCGTGCCCTCTGCTGCACCTTGCACGAACCTTGCCCAGCCCATGCACCTAGCACCTTGGCCGCCCAGGCCCGCATACTTGCATACCGTGCCCAGCGGACCTCCTCCATCCCCTGCATGCACGCTGTGCCACTGGCCAGCTCCACCTAGTGTGTGCACCTAGCAAGAAGGCCCAGCTCTGTCATAGCAGCCCAGTGATAAACACAGGGGGACGGGGAGACACAGCAGAGCAGCAGTGGTAAAGGCTCACAGTGCATCCGCACCTCTCCTGCCTGGTCAAGCTTCCAGAGTAGGATCCAAGCGCACCATCCAGGGACCCATCCCTCTCTTCGCTGTGCAGCAAAGGTCTCAGTAGAGGAGAAAAGGTGTACCATATCTGCTATCTGTTTTTAACTGAGAAAACCCAGATGAGAAAGTACCAGCATAAAAACCCCAGCAACATTAAAAAAAAAAAAAAAAAAGGCAGTCTCTTAACCCACAAAGGATCACAATAGCTCTCAAGTAATGAGCTCTGACCAAAAGGAAATTTCTGAAATGACAGATAGGGAATTCAGATTATGAATGGCAAGTAAGATGAATGGAACTGAGGAGATGGTAGAAAAGTCTCAAAGAAACCAAAAAAGCAATTCAGGACATGAACAGAAAATTCACTAAACAGATAGATAACATTGAACTTCCGGGTAAGATGGCTGACCGGAGACACCCGCTGCCAGAGCATCTCAGTAAGAAGAAGTTTTAGATGAAAGAGAAAAAATGAACAGACACACATGGAACAGATGTGAGTCTGAGGAGGGGTGCCAGAGCCTTCGGGAGACTCCACAGGAAGAAGCTGCGGTGTAGGACAAGAAGGAGCAAGGTACCAGCAAAGAGCAACCCCCGAGAGGCCTGCAGTCCGGCGAGAAGGGCAGGCGGAGCGGTTTCCTTCCCCCTCGCTCGCACCTGACAGGCGGTGGGTCAGAGCTGCTGGAGAGACTTTCCACCCACTCAACCCCGAGGCTGCTGCCACCAGCGAGCTGGGAACTTCTGCGGACAGGGCGCCAGGCTCCCAGCCCCGGGGGCACTTCCGGCCCCACAGACCCGAGCTGGGACAGCAGCGCCGCCTTGCTTCTCCCCCACCGTGCGCCTCTGTCCTCCCCTGGGGCTCCAGCTCCTCAGGCTTCACTCTGCAGTTCCCACGCAGGCATTGCCCAGCTCCGGCCCGACTGCGGGGGCCACGCGGTCCCGTGGGTCCGGGCGGTGTGCGCGACTCCAGAGCCGGGACGTTCTGGGCAGACGGCCGCCCGGAGGGGGCAGCAGGGACGAGCGGGGCCGCCCCGAGGCGGAGGGACGTCGACCCTGCTCAGGCTCCCCGCAGGCGACTCAGGACGGGCGCTTCCCCCTGGTATTGTCGGGGCGGATCTTCTTGGCCCTGGAAGGCAAGGAGCCCGCGTGGGCGGATCACGGGAGGGCGCAGGGTGGGTCCCAGCCGGGACGCGCCCGCGGGGGCGCCCCTTCCCCCACGGCAGGGCCGCATCTCGGCTCCGGCCGGATCCCGGGTGGGGACCTCCCGGCCCGCAGCACCGTGGCGGGGGGCTCGGTGGCCTGGGCTCCTGCCTGCGGCGGACACCGAGGGGCTCCGTGCGGCAGAGGAGGGGAGAGGAGCGAGGCCACAGCAGAGTAACAGTTCGTGACTCTCAGAGGGACCTGCCCACATGGGGCCGCTTCAGCCCTCCCTGCGGCTCTGCCCTTCTGCTCAGAGCAGACCTGTGACGCTGCCAAACCAGCTGCCTCGCCAGCTTCCGTCGGCCTGAGGGCAAGCTCACCCACCCAGCCGCCCAGCCCCGCTCCCCGCCTGCCTCTGCTCTGGCAGAGAGCAAGGACTCACCTGGAAGTTCCAGGGCCGCACCCACCACCTGGAGCATTCAAGTGCTTCTCCTGAGGGACTAGAGCTGGTCACGGGGCCCAAAAACAAAATTGCAGCTTGTTCCTTCTGGCCAGCGCCCCCTACTGACAGGGAGGTCAATTTGCACACCATTTACAGCATTTGTTGACTCAATTTTACAGGGTGTGTGGGAGAGAAAGAAATAAAGGGTATCCAAATCAGGAAAGAAGAGGTCAAACTATCCCTGTTTGCTGATGATATGATCTTGTATCTAGAAAACCCTAAAGAATCCACCAAAGGGTTCCTAGAATTGATAAATTCAGCAAACTCTCAGATTACAAAATCAATGTACACAAACCAGTAGCATTTCTATATACTAATAACAGTCAAGCTGACAGCCAAATCAAGGACTGAATACCATTTACAATAGTTACAAAGAAAATAAAATACCTAGGAATATACTTAACCAAGGAGGTGAAAGATCTCTACAAGGATAACTACAAAATACTTATGAAAGGATTCATAGATGATACAAACAAATGTAGAAACATACCATGCTTATGACTTGGTAGAATCAAAATTGTTAAAATGTCCATACTTCCCAAAGTGATTTACAGATTCAACATAGTCCCCATCAAAATACCAATGTCATATTTCACAGATCTAGAAAAAATAATTCTGTGGTTCATTTGGAACCTAAATCTGGAGGCATCACATTACCTAACTTCAAATTGTACTGCAAGGGTATAGTAACCAAAAAAGCATGGTACTAGTATAAAAGTAGAGACATAACCCAAAGGAACAGAATAGAGAACCCGGATATAAAATCATCTACCTACAACCAACTGATCTTCGACAAAGCAGACAACAACGTACCCTGGAGAAAGGAAACCCTATTCAATAAATGGTGCTGGGAAAACTGGACAACCATATGCAGAAAAATGAAATAGGACCCCTATCTCTTACCATGTACAAAAATTAATTCAAAATGGATAAAAGTCTGAAATGTAAGACATGAAACTATAAGAATTAAAGAAGAAAACATAGGAAAAACTCTTTTAGACATCAGCCTAGGCAAAGAATTTATGACTAAGACCCCAAATGCAAATACAGTGATAACAAAAATAAGTGAGACTTAATTAAATTAAAAAGTTTCTGCACAGCAAAGGAAATAATCAACAGAGCAAATAGACAACCTACAGAATGGGAGAAAATATTCACAAACTATACATCCAGCAAAGAGCTAATATCCTGAACCTACACAGAACTCCAATAAATCAGCAAGAAAAAAAATGAATGACCCCATTAAAAAGTGGGCAAAAGACATAAACAGAAGTTTTTCAAAAGAAGATAGACAAATGGCCAACAAGCATATGAATAAATGCTCAACGTCACTAATCATCAGAGAAATGTAACTTAAAACCATAATGTGATACCACCGTACCCCTGTCAGAATGGCCATTATTAAAAAATCAATAAACAATAGATGCTGGCATGGATGCAGAGAGAAAGAAATACTTACACACTGCGGTAGGACTGCAAATTAGTACAACCTCGATGGACAATAGTATGGAGATTCCTCAAAGTAATAAATGTAGACTTATGATTTGATCCAGCAATCCCACTACTAGGTATCTACCCAAAGGAAAAAAAAGACACCTGCTCTTGAATGTTTATTGCAGCACAATTCACAATTGCAAAGATGTGGAATCAACCTAAGTGCCTAACAATTCATGAATATATAAAGAAAATGTAGTGTGTTTATACCATGGCATACTACTCAGCCATAAAAAGGAGCGAAATAATGCCCTTTGCAACAACTTGGATGGAACTAAAGACAATTATCCTAAGTGAAGTATCTCAGGAATGGAAAAATAAACACAACATGTACTATCTAATAATTGGGAACTAAACAATGGGTACACATGGGTACAAAGAGATGTAAAGGACAGGACATTGGAAATCAAGGAGGGTAGAGAGTTGGAGGGGGTGAGGGGTAAAAACTTATCTGTTGGGTAAAATAAACACCATTTTGGTGATGGGTATGTGAAAAGCCCCAATTTAAGCGTTATGCAAGGTATCCATATAACAAAAACATTTGTACCCTCCTAACATTTTTGAAATGAATAACAATAATAATAATAATAATAATAAAATGTTAAGACATGTAGCCAGTAGTGAAGAAAATGGCACTATTTTAGATCCTTTTGTTTTCTGTAATTTGGCATTTAGACCTCATTGTATGTGATTTATCAAACAAGGAAGATTTAAAGAAAAGAATGTGATTTTAAAAAGGGGAGCTGGAATCTTTTACAATATTGTATTTACATAAGTGACAATGTTTTATATGTTGTAAAAATGAAATGAATCTAACCCCATTAAGTGATAGAGCAGTACTGGGGAAATTGTCTCAGCTCTATGAGGATTAATTGTGCCACCTTCATAAACTTTCAGTCTATCTTCTGTGAAATGGGGATAATTAATTTCCCTCCTAGGGGTGGGGTGAGAGAAAAAAAATAATGAAATATATAAAGTCACAACGCCTTCCACCACCTGGAACAGCATAGATAATCACCATCCCAGCGTTCTCCTCCAGTCCTGAAGTCAAAGGCATCACCACTTTCACTCAGGTATCTTCAGTCATTCCAAGCTTTCCTGGTAAATTCCCAAGCCATAGGCATCCCTCTCAGAAAGGCCCTTTTTGAAGTCCACTCCATCCCTGTTCCTCAGAGGCATTGCTTTTGCTTCTCTTGCTTGCATACTAAGAAAATGCTAATGTTTTTTATCCCAGATGAGCTATCAGCTTTACTTTTCTCCCATTTGCATTTCAATTTCTATCTAATAGCCCTCCCTTAAGAAAGCACTTTGCACTGAATCATTGAGACAGTCTTTCCAAGACATGACAGCAGCACCAGAGATAACGTCTCATCCTCCCATTTTGCTCTCCCAGAGAGTTACAGAACCACTGATTCCCAATCACTCTGCATCAGGAAGAGTTTTCAAACAGGGAGAACCTTCCAAAACTGGGTCCAGCAGCCTCAGGAGGTAATAAGTGTCTCTTCATTGGAGGTGTTCAAGCAGATGCTACAAGACAGCTTGTTTATTCGCTGAGCAAACATTCAGTGAGTCCCAACTCTGTGCCTGTGATAGATAGAGTGCTAGGCGTGGGGCGGGAATAAGACAGTCACCGTCCCTGAGCCGAGGTGTCGCCAACCTAACAGGGGCAACAATTACAAAAGCAAACAATCATGCTATATTTTTGTAAATATTATGATAGCAATGATCATTAGGTTACAGAATCACATAGGAGGGCAACTAATACATAGTGAAGACTTTCCATAGGAAAGAACACTCAGGTGAGATCTGATGCGATATGAAGGTAAAATGAAACATGTTTAGACAAACGAATAGCATGGAAAGTGTCTAAAACGGAGTGAAAGTAAAGCCCCAACAACAACAACAACAAAAATCAGAAAATATGAAGAGGACAAAAAAGACAAGAGTTGCAGGAGAGGAACCTGGGAAGATAAGCTGGAAGTTGGACAAGGGAGCTTGAAGGGCCATGACCACATGTGCAACAGTTTAGATTTTATCCCAGCTGAAGCCAGGATCCACTGGAGGTCTTCAGCAGCTTCTCTGCCTGTGTGTTTGGGAGTCTGATCCCATATCAGAGCTCTGAGGAGTTGAATGGGAAAACTACTGGCTCCTGGGTTTCACCTCCAGTCCAGGGGACAGATCTCTCTGGCAGACAGACATCGACATCTCTGACCTGGGAGTGTGTGAAGAGAAAGAGAAGGTTGTTCTAGATATTCTGAGCTTCCTCCACTATCATGTCTCTTAACAAGCCAGAGTGAAAGATATTTCACAAGCAACCCTTACAGGACCCATAGAAGAGAGAGTACCTCAACAACCAGAGATCTGTTGATTATCAATGAGAAAGAAATTCCTTTCCAAAAATTCTGTTGGCACCTCAAAGATAAATTTACACCACTATCAAAAGTTTGGGAAGAAGAACATATAAACAAGATACTCCAGGAAAAATTCTATTACTAACCTTTCCAGGAGCAGGCTAATTCTCTACCCCTACCTCCATCAGCTGCTGTGTAGAAATGATAATCCACAACCACAAAGACACAAAAAAATTCCGGTAGAGGAAATGACTCGATCATTTCTTCTCTGAATAACTACTTTATCCTTATTACAATAATAGCTAATATTAATCAAGCATTTCCCATGTGTCAAAAGTATCAAATGCCTTCTTTAATCCTCAAATTCCTAAGAAGTATCTATCCTCATTATTCCCATTTTATAGATAGGAAAATTGAGGCTAATAGAAGTTGAGATAGCTCTTCTAACATAATGTAGCTAATAATGATAGAGCCAGAGACCTAGACTCAGATCCAACTACCAAACACATCAAGAGGCAGACCTCAGAAACATCTGGAGGAGGGCATGGGTAAATTCACACCTAATCAGTGCAGTGCACACTGTCTAGGGGATGGGCACACTTGTAGCTTTGACACGGGCGGTGCAAAGACAATTTATGTGATCAAAGTGTGTGTACCCTCATAATATTCTGAAATTAAAAAAATCAGAGGAAATTCACACACAAAAAAAGAAAAAAAAAGAAACATCTGGAGTACTTGTTTGGATGCAAATTGTTCAGACCCACCTGGGCTTACAGAGTCAGAATTTATGGGAGTGGGGTCCAGGAATCAAGTTTTAATCAGATACCCAAGGTAATTCTTATGAACATTGAAATTTGTGAACCAGTCCACTCCCAAAAGACAATAAATAATTAAAGTAACTATCCCAGCCCTCCAGGAGGAAAAATGATCTAAAGAAAGAATATTAGTTTTTGTTACTCTTAAGTTAGATTGCTCAGAACCTAAAAATCGTAAAATTGGCAGAAGTGAAATCTAGCTACTTGGTGCCTCAGAGCTATAGCTCTCATTAAGGTTGAGGTGGCCCCCCACAGTTGGCACTTGTGGCACCCCCACTCCTGTACCTGGAGCAGCCTTGCCCAGCTGATGCAATCGATAGCAGTGTGATGAAGTGTAAGGAATAGTATCCACAGAGCCAGGACTCCCAGCTCTGTCCTTTACTATCTACAAAATGTAAGAGTTATTTAAATTCTCTGAGCCTTCGTTTGGTTATTTGTGAAATGGGAATAATAATTTCCCAGAAATAGCTTTATAACAAACAGTAGATTAAATGTTATATGATACCATATGCAAAACTGTCCAGCCCAATGCCTGATGCCTAAGAGGTACTCTAAATGGTGATGGCGATTTTTATAAAGAGCCCAGCACCCTGGGCTACTCTTTCTATTTTCTGCCCAATTCAGGATATTGGGTGAAGAGCCTTGGCTTTACAGTTGGGCAGATCTGGTTTCAAGTCCTGACTCTGTCAATTACTAGCTGTGTGACCTTGGGCCAGTTACTCAAGCTCTCTGACTTCTATCTTCTCACTCGTGAGACAGTAACAAATCCAACTTCTTGGGGTTCTTTCAAGAATTAGAAGAAATAAAGTATGCAAAGTCATGGTACATTGCAAGCACGCAACATCTGTTGCTTTCCCCTCTCATCTTAAAGCCAAATCGCCTTGATTTATCAACAAGCTTAGAAAACAATTTGTTATAATCTTAACATTAAGTGTATTTCAATGAATTCTAACTTCTCTCAAATCAGAAATATAGTAATTTAGAAATTTTTCATTAATTTCTTAACTAGAATGCAAACATTTTCCAAAGACTAGATATGGAGCATTTCTTATACATTGATTTCTAGCCCTTATCAGCCTGAAGGTCATTTGGCCAGAATTTCTTCCCTTAGAGACCATCCAGCTCAAGCTGCTACTTTTCCAGGCAAGAGATTGGCAGCCCAGAGAGGTGAAGTGACAGAAAATCCAGGTCAGCTGCAAAGACGATTAAATAGTTAGAAAATGAAATTTGTAAGCAAAGTAATTTTGAAAAATATAAGTTGTTTCTTCTAGAGACATCTGAGGACAATTCAATGATGGCCACCAAGCAAAGCAACGTTTATGCCACAAGGAAAGGTGTGACTCAGCTACCCTCCATTTCCGCAAAGGACAAGAGGGCACTGGACCTAATCACAGCATGAAGGATTTAGAGTAAATACAAGAAAGATGATAGCAAGAATAGATCTGACAAGTTTCTCTGATTTATTCTCTATTATCCTTTATAAATCTCCCAGAATCATGATTCAAATGTCCCATGTCGGCCATGTGTATTTACTTCTCTAAGCTTCATTCATTCACCCAACGCACAACTAGGGAGCACAGTGTCTGCCCCAAGCACCAGGATAGGCCCTGGGGACACAGGAACCATATGGGCATGGTCCCTACCTTTGTGACATTATAGTCCAACCGGAGTGCATGCCAGGTACAGGGTCCTTAGAAAGGTACATCTAGAGCATTAGGATCATTTCCTTATTCAAGAACTTTCCTCAGCACCCTGTTAGTAAAGATAATAAATTCCAGATTCCTTAGAATGTCATTCAAGTCTCTTCAAAGATTTTACCCTTCTTTCTAGTCTTATCTCTCAACAGTCCCTTAACATGCCCCAGCTACACAAAGGTATTATTAGGGAACTCATCTTCCCTAGATATTCCTTTGCACAAAGACACTTTTGTAACTCAGGGTTTTTGCCCATGCTATTTCTTCTGTTTGGAATGCTATGCTCCCCACCGTCCCTGAGCCCCAGGAAGGAGAGTGGGCCTCCTTTTCAAGTAGCAGGCACATTGTTAGTTCCATACATCAGTATACCTATACGGATTTTGAGCTCCAAGAACATAGGCACCCTTGTGGCCTAGTGGTTAGCAAAGGGCCTAGTTCGTATTATGTGCCATATATGTGGGTGATCGCTAAAAGAAGGAAGGAAAAGGGGAGGGAGGGAGGAAGGAGAGTCTCATGTAATGGGATTATAGTCCTAAGTCTTAACTGTGTCTCTCTCCTAAAGGTCTCTTCCTACTCCTCGCACAATCCACCCACCCCCTACCTCTATCTCCAGCTTGTAACCCTACAGAAACTGAAGCAAAAATAAAATCCACTTGAGTCAGAAAGATTCAGACACAGACTTACAGAGTAAGTTTTTATAATAGCAGATACTAGACAGATGACCCCAGCTGAGTATATTAGCTCAGGCTGCCATTAAAAATATACCACAGACTAGTGGATTAAACAACAGAAATTTATTTTCTCACCCTCCTGAAGGCTAAGTCCAAGATCAAGGTGCCAGCTGATAAGATTCTTGGTAAAGGCTCTCTTCCTGGCTTGCATGCGGCCAGCGGCCTTCTCACTGTGTCCTCACGTGGTGGAGAAAGCTCTGGAGTCTCTTCCTCTCTTATAAGGGCACCAGCCCTATTGGATGAGGGCCCACCGTTATGACTTCATTGAACCTTACTATGACCTTATAGGCCCTGTCTCCAAATACAGTCACATTGAGGGTTCGGCTTTAACATTTAAGTTTTGGGAGGACACAATTCAATCCATAGTGCTGAGAAAGAATGGGAAAATCAGAAGTGTCCCTCAGATCAGAGAGGAAGAACAGAAAAGCCTCGTCTAGCAGCACTGAGGGTTAGGATGAGGGGTGAGGAAGGACCTTCCTTTGAGGGTGCCTGGGATTGACTCAGTTCTAAGTTTTCGTTTTTCCTCACGTGTAAGGAGGACAATTGCCCAGGGCCAACCTCCTGCCCGGAAAGCATCTGGTGGGTGTCACTGGGCAGGGTGCCACCCTGGCCTCTGCACACCTTCAGCATGCTGGACTTGGCACCCAGAGGTTTTCTATGAGGGACATGGACACTTGTGGCATAAGAAAAGTATAAAATTATTCAAAACTTTCCATCCTGAATTGGACTCAAAGTACTTCTTAAAAGGAACACAATTACTGAGTGTTCCTGGTAGACACCAAGGTCCCCTACACCTTTGTCCTGCGATGGATTTTAGGAAATTTGAGAGGTTAGACCTATGACCACCAGAACAGGCATGAGGAAAATTCATTTGGAACCTCTGTGAGCTCCCTAGCACTGCTGGAGCAAATTACTGCAAACTGGGTGACTTAAAACAAAAATTTATTATCTCATAGTTCTGAAGGCTAGACATTTACAATCAAGGTGAGAGCAGGGCCACGCTCCCTCTGAAGGCTCGAAGAAAGAATGCTCCCTTGCCTCTTTTAGTTTTAGGTGGTTTCCAGCAATTCTTTGGGTTCTTTGGTTGTGGCAGCATAACTCCAGTTCTGCCTCTGTATCCACACGGCCTCTTTCTCCTGTGTGTCTGTCTCTGTCTCTGTGTCTCTTCTTATAAGGACACAGGTGATTGGATCTAGGGTCCACCCTAAACCAGTATGCCTCATTTTAACTGGTATCTTAATTACATCTACACATATCCTATTTTCGAGTAAGATATATTCACAAATACCAGGAGTTAGGGCTTGAACACATGTGGGGGTGGGACATGATTCACACAACAGAACCCTAAATGTTATCGTCATAGCACAACCTACAGAAAAGTGGCAAATTAGATGCTGCTGTGTGATAATTTACTGTAAACATGTTGTTACTCAATTATTGAGAAAATTCCATCTAAAATATTGCTCAACTACATTCACATTTTCTACTTAATGCTCTGCAAAACACTTGTAGGTATAATTAAGTTGTGCTGTGACTCAAGGGTTATGTATCTATTAGGGCCCTGATCAGAGAAGCAGAACCAGTAGGTGATCTATGTTATGTTATATATTATATATTGCATATCATGTATTACAAGGGATTTTATTTTACATAAGTGTGGGAACTATTTAAGCAATCTCTATAAAGTTGTTGTCTTCATGTCTGCCGTCGGAGCCCGAAGTCCACATGACAGGCGATCAGGATGAAAGATGGGGGCAAAGCAGAGGAGAACAAAGTCAGGTGAAATCCATGAGCACAGTCATAAGCCAGGTCAGTTCTCACTGCCTATTGGAGAAGCTGGTGCTCTTCCTTCTGGAGCTGCACACTGCTGGCCGAAGAGTTGAGAGGCTGAAGGGGACCCAGGGAAAGGCGGAGTGGTTGCGAGGCCAGCTGTTGCCCCACACCACAGGGCGAGCCACAGGTGAGCAGCAATGTGTGAGCAGTGCGGAATGACGCTGCTCCATTGCCACCTCCCAAGTCTTCCCCAAGAGTGTCTCCTTTGGCCCACCCTCACCAACAACATAACCCTAGCCAAACACACAGAGAGGGGAATTCTGGGGAATGTAGCTTGACTAGTCAAGGTGACGCATTGTGAAGCCAACACAAGTACCACGGCCAACAAATAAAGGAACCATGACATACTATATGCCTCTCTGAAAGACTCACAAGCATATCAAAGGCTCAGAAAATTTCTTGAATTTAAAAATAAATAAACTGTTCTGCTTTGATCTAGGATTTCCTATACTTATTCGAATCATTGATTTTGAAGACTGTGATTATGAACTTACTGTGGAAATGCAATCATTACTTACTGGTGTGATGTTGTGTTTTGTTTTTTGTTTTTTTGTCTTTTTTTTGGTATATTTCTGTGAGTAAATCCCAGAGAAACTCTACAATGAGAAGCTGTGTTTAAAATGTCAGTGTAAGTGCTGGGTACTAACTGGAAAAGAGTTTCTTCAATTTACTAATCAATATATCCAGTCACTGTCAATTTCAAGGAAAAATATACTGAATTTGTGCAATAGTCTGGAGAAATTCACACCTTCTCAAATCATCCTTAAGTAACCTATTTTAAAGACTGTGGCTCTATTTTATTTTCATTAAATGTTTAATAATAAATAAAGTTCATTTGATTTCTTATTGAGAGTAACTGTAATAAAACCTCCTACAGAAGCATGCACACACAGTGCTCACAACTTATAGCATTCAGAATTTCAAAAATAGATTATAAAAATAGCTACCATTTGAGGCAGCATAGTAACAATTGAGAGCAGGGACTCTGGAGCCAGTCTGCCTGAACTTGAAACTCAGTTCTACCACTAATTAACTGTGTGACATTGGGTAAGTTATGTAACTACTCTGAGCCTCAGTTTTCTCATACGTAAAGTAGGGATAGTAATATTTCCCCATTCATAAGTTATTATGAATATTAAAGAATTTAATATTTTTAAATGTTTTAAACAGTGCCTGGCACATCGTGAGTGCTGTGTGTGTGTGTGTCTGTGTGTGTGTCAAGCTCCTGATCTGTGATAAGTGCCATAAATTCACTGTCTCAGTTAATCCTCACAGCGATCCTTGCAGGGCCTACATTATCACCCTGATTTCATAGACAAGGAAACTAAGTCAAATAGAGGTGAAGAATCTCTCGGGTTTCACAGTACGAGGCAGGGCCAGCTCAAAACCCTAAATGGCACTGACTCTAAAACATGGTCTCGTTCCACAAGGCCATGGTGCCTCCCAAGCAATTTTAGGTCTCTCTGAGACTCCTTCCTGAAAGTCTCAAAAGATGAGATCAAAGTGACTAGGTCCAGAAATGGAATTAGTTCCTCTCCCCAGGGGTGCTAAAGTTGTTGCTGTCACTCATTCTTGACCTGGACTGGATATGAGCGCAGAACTCAGAATGAAAGCCTCCATGGGTTGATTTTGCCCTAAGTTTACACAGTCCCTAGAAAGTTCTTTAAATACTTTCAATCAAGGGCTTAGAAAAATTTTTAAAAATAACCTTGCACATACAATTAGAAACCGGCATGTGCTGAATTAAATATGAGAGGTGAAATTGATTGTAATTATCAGGGACTCCTTGAAGGGAGGCGCTATGAAGAAAATACCTCAGATTCTCAGCCCACAGAAAGGGGGCTGACATGACTTGTCGATGGCAGAACTCACATGAGCCCAAAGCAGAAAGCCTGAGCCAAGAGACCCTCTGTGTTTAGCAGGTCAGAGACAAAAACCAGGCTGGAACCGTCTGGGGAAGTGTGGCTGTGTTCTTATAGTCACTATTACAGAAATGTAAGGCAAGAAAACATTTTAAAAGCAAGTATGAAATAATCCCTTTCACATAAAAATCACGCATCTCTGTGAGTATGCATGCATAACAGAACTAGAATTAAAAATAGACTTAGATCTATATTCACTGATATGCATGTCATTTGTATTAAAAGACTGAATACAATCTGTTAAGAGAACAGAAAAGAATCATATTGGAAAGCAATTCTATTCATTTAAAAAAAAATTCTATTCATTTAAAAAAGTACACATAAGAAAAACCCTCTATTAGTGTCCAGATGTGTGTGTGCGTGTGTGTGTGTGTGTGTGTGTGTGTGTGTGTGTGTGTTTACACGGTCGAGGAGGTATGTACGGAAGGATATGCACTGAGTCTTTATCATTGATTAACTAAAAGGTATAGGATTGAGGGTCATAAAAAATAGCTTGGCTTTCGCATAATTTTTCTATCAAATTGTTTCCCTTCTTAGAATAAATTTTTATTGCTTTTATAATTTGAAAACATCAACTAAGATAACATTAAATATTAAATTCATGATAAGGTTGAAAGTGTTAATGCCTGTGTGGGAATGTGGACCCAGGACTTAGGATGTGGACGCCTGTGTAAGGGGAAGGAGTGTGGCCCACCTCCAGTAAGTAACAGCCGGAAACTGAGACTTTGTCCAGATAAGTCTAAAGCTGTGCTTCCTCTACTACATCATGCCGATTGAGGAACCCCAGACACACAGCACTTAGGTAGTTAATCTTGTTCCCTGGCAGCACATTGCTGGCCAGACAGCAAGCCAACTGATAAGCTATCTCAGAATTCACCCCTGACAAGATAGTTCTTTGCAATGTTCCATCTGAAGAATCCATGGATTTTATGAAATGAATAACTAGTCACAGAGGGGAAAGGGAAGATATGTTGCTTCAGTACATGTAGAAAGCTTTGCAATCTCAACAGTGTGATCCAGATAAAAAGCAAAGGAAGAAGATGTGAATGTCCTTCAAAAGGCAGCGAGTTTGGAGACAGAGTCAAGGTTATTCTAAGTGAGATTTAATTTCTAATCAGAGGTTTGAGAGCTCATTCTCTCCTGTCCACTGAAGAACAGCATTCCCTCCAAACACCACCAGGGATTTTTCCCAGTCTACATGATGGATGTCAACCACAGTTCCTGATTTATACTCTAGTCACCTCTGAGAATGGAATCCTGCCACTGGCCTGTTCCTGCTGGGAGCTCTGTAAAAGACTGAAAGCATCTGTTAAGAAAGAAAAGTAAAAATAGAAGCCATGGTTTAGATATACCCCAAAGCCAACCTCTCCTAACAACATAACCAAAACTTAAGTCATCCTGATTTTCCCGAAACACTACCTTCAATCATGATCAAAACACAAAATGTAGACATTATTGTCCTTGTCAGCATGATTCAGTGAAATTAAGCCAATCAGCTATACACAAATCAGCTTTAAAAACTCTACTTGCCTTAAAAAGAATGTTAATGTATAACAGCCAATCACAAGAAAGGTCAAAATACTTCCTCTTTTGTACTTTATAAACTGTATGGGGTAATTGCTGTAATGTGAGCTTCTTACTGCTCTCTGAAGTCTCCTCATTCATGAACTATTCTTTTGCATGCACAGTAAACTTTTCAAATTTAAAATTCTCTAACTTGATCTGGTGTTTTTTTTTTAGATACAGTCTTGCTCTGTTGCCTGGGGCTAGAGTGCAGTGGCATCATCATAGCTCACTGTAACCTCAAACTCCTGGCCTCAAGTGATCCTTTTGCCTCAGCCTCCTTCTGCTTCAGCCTCCCCAGTAGCTGGGACTACAGGCACATGCCACCATGTCCAGTTAATTTTTTTTATTTTTTTTAGAGACAGGGTCTCCCTCTTGCTCAGGCTGGTCTCGAAATCCTGAGCACAAGTGATCTCCCACCTTGGCATCCCAGAGTGCTAGGGTTACAGGCATGAGCCACCACATCCAGCCTGATTTTATTTTTGACAGATCCTTCCACTATACTTACTGGTATGGCTCCAACATAAAAGAGTGGCTACTGATTACAAGAATCACTGTTATCCTGTTTTCCCAGCACCATTTATTGAATATTCTTTTCCCTAGTGTATGTTTTTGTCTACTTTGTGAAAGATTAGATGGCTATATGAGGATGGTTTTATATCTGGGTTCTCAGTTCCGTTCCATTGGTCTAAGTCTCTGTTCTTGTGCCAGTACCGTGCTGTTTTAGTTACTATAGCCTTATAAAATAGCTTGAAGTCTGGTAAATTGATGCCTCCCAATTTGTTCTTTTTCCTTAAGATTGCTTTTTCTATACGGGGTCTTCTCTGGTTCCATATGAAGTGTAGAATTTTTTTTCTAGATCTGTGAAAAATGATGTTGGTATTTTAATAGGGATTGCATTGAATCTGTAGATCACTTTGGGTAGTTATAGACATTTTAACAATGTTGATTCTGCCGACCCATAAGCATGGTATGGTTTTCCACCTGTTTGCGTCCTCTGCTATTTCCTTCCTCAGTGTTTTGTAGTTCCCCCGGTAGAGGTCTTTTACCTCCTTAGTTAAATATATTCCTAGATATTTTATTTTCTTTGTTGCTGTTGTGAAGGGTATTGAGTCTTTGATTTGGTTCTCAGTTTGACTGTTTTTGGCGTATAGGAATGCTACTGATTTCTGTACATTGATTTTGTAACCTGAGACTTTGCTGAATTTGTTTATCAAATCCAGTAGTCTCATGGAAGAATCTTTGAGGTTTTTTAGATACAAGATCATATCGTCAGCAAAGAGCGATAGTTTGACCTCTTCTGTCCCCATTTGGATGCCTTCAATTTCTTTCTCTTGTCTGATTGCTCTGGCTAGGACTTCCAGCACTATGTTGAATAGAAGCAATGATAAAGGGCACCTTGTCTGGTTCCAGTTCTAAGTGGGAATGCTTTCAATTTTTCCCCATTCAGTATGATGCTGGCTGTGGGTTTGTCATATGTGGCTTGTTGTATAGCCACATGTAGAAGACTGAAACAGGATCCACACCTTTCACCTCTCACAAAAATCAACTCATGGTGAACAACAGACTTAAACCTAAGAGATCAAACTATAAGAATTCTAGAAGAAAATGTTGGAAAAACTCTTATAGACATTGGCCTAGGCAACGAATTTATGATGAAAACCCCAAAGGCAATCACAGCAACTACAAAAATAAATAAATGGGACCTGATCAAATTAAAAAGCTGTACAGCCAGGGGAACTATCATGAGAGCAAACAAACAACATACAGAATAGGAGAAAATATTTGCATGTTATACATCTGATAAAGGGCTGATAACTAGAATCTATATAGAACTCAGGAAAATCAGCAAGAAAAAATCAAACAACCCTATCAAAAAGTGGGCAAAGGACATGAACAGAAACTTTTCAAAAGAAGATAGACTAAAGGCCAACAAACATATGACGAAAATGCTCAACATCTCTAATCATTAGGGAAATGCAAATCAAAAGCACAATGAGATATCACTTATCCCCAGTGAGAACGGCCTTTATCAAAAAGTCCCAAAACAATAAATGTTGGCGTGGATGTAGAGAGATAGGAACACTCATACACCGGTGGTGGGACTGCAAACTAGTACAACCTCCGTGGAAAGCAATATGGAGATACCTCACAGAGATATGAGTAGAAATACCATTTGATCCAACAATCCCATTAGTGGACATACCAAAAAGAACAAAAGACATTCTATAAAAAAGACATCTGCACTTGAATGTTTATAGCAGCACAATTCCCAATTGCAAAGATGTGGAAACAACCCAAGTGCCCATCAATACATGAGTGGATTAATAAAATGTGGTATATGTATACCATGGAGTTCTACTCAGCCACAAAAAACAATGGTGATCTAGCACATCTAGTATTATCCTGAATAGAGCTGGAACCCATTCTACTAAGTGAAGTATCCCAAAATTTAAAAACAAGCACCACATGTACTCACCATCAAATTGGTATTAACTGATCAGCACTTAAGTGCATATATAGTAATAACATTAATCAGGGATCAGGTAGATGGGAGCAGGGAGGAGGAGATTGGCATGTCCATACCTAATGGGTGCAGTGTGCACCATCTGGGGGATGGACATGCTTGAAGCTCTGACTTGGGTGGGGCAAAGGCAGTATAGGTAACCTAAACATTTGTACCCCCATAATGTGCTGAAATAAAAAAAAAACTTTGAAAAATGAATAAAAGAAAAAGAATAAAAATAAAAATAAATAAAATTTTAGAAAAAGAATCACTGTTAGCCAAGATGATTCCCTCTCACATCCATCCTAAATAGACTTCCTTAGATATGGAAAATCCAGAGTTTTCCATATCTCTATGGACACTGTCATTTAGGCTGTACACTGCCTTCTTAGGAGGGTTACTTCCATCTCCCTAATAAAATTCCCTTTGAAACCCAAGAATTTCTCAAGGACAAAATCCATGTAGGCCAATATACCAGAAATCAGGTTTGTAACTATGGTCAGCCTGGCCATGGCCAGGTTGTCACCTTAACTCATTGTCATCTTTCTGTCTTCTGTTGCTTGGATAATAATGGCCATAAAGTATTCTCATTTGTGAAGCACTTCATTGTGTGTGAAGCCCCTTCTGAGAAATTAATTTATATAGCCATGAGATACGCGGATTAGAGATGATCAATGTCCTGATAATACCAAAAAGTTCTCATCTTTGATTCTTAGGGCTTGACATCTCAGAAACAGATCCAAGACACATTATATAATGGCCCTTTCCATTGTGAGCCCATTAGAAAGCACTCAAAAGTAAGTATTCAAAATTTTCCAGTTATTTTGTCTTGTAAAAATGTCTTCCAATATCTATCAAAGTTTTCATAATTTTGCAGTCAATTCAGTTTTAAAGTCTGTAGCAACCCTAACTTTTATTATTATTATATCATTTGTATAAATTAGATATAAACTTATGGGTGACATTCAGAAATATCCTAAAGATAATACAGAGTTCATGCTACAGCGGTCATACTTCACTGAAATTCCAAGAAGAGGTCGGTTAAATTTACAATTTCCTCCTGTGCTAACACATCTCAAAAGTAGTTTTCACATTTCTTGCATTGGTCTCACAGCTTCTTAATAGATTATAACTTCCTTTCATTCATTCATTCAATAGTTAATTATTGAGTATTTTTCATTCCAGATACTGGCAGAATTAAAAGAATAGAAAGATATGTGAAAAGTGTTTCCTTACTGTTTAATGGGAGAAACATTTATTAGGTAAATTATTTCGGTGCTGTACTATAAAAGATATAGCTATGCACTTATCAACTTGGAGACCTTGGGCAAATCCCTTGATGTTTCTGGACCACAGTTTTCTCCACTGTAAAATTAGGAGGCAGAACAGGGGCTCCCAGTACAGCCTTCAGAGTTGAGCCTGGGTTCAAAGCCTCCCTGTACACTCACTGGCTGTGTCAGCTGTGGCAAGTCACTTAACAGTTTCTTGATCTGAAAAATTAGGATATTATTATTATCTGAATGTTTGTGTCCCCCCAAAATTCATATCTTGAAATCTTTTTTTATTCTTTTTTATTTTCTTTATTTGTAAATAGGCATAATAATAGTATTCATGGATATAACCAGAATCATGTCACTTTTTTAAATCTTTTAACAGCTTTATATATACAATATAGTGTACTTATACAATTCAAGGATTTTTAGTAAACTTATACAGCCATGCAACCAACCCCACAATCCAGTTTTAGAATACTTCTATCACCACCAAAGTTTCCCTCATGCCTGTCTACAGTCAATCCTTGCTCCTACCTTCAGCCTCAGGTAACCACTCATCTACTTTCTGTCTATGTAGATTTGCCTCTTCTAGAAATTTTATTTTTTTTTATATTGTGTAGATTCTGCCTCTGATCTATTTATTCTATTCAATTGAAATTTCTAGAAATTTTATCAAAAAGGAATTATAAAATATGTAGTCTTTCATATCTGGCTTCTTTCACTTAGTGTAATGTCAAACCCAGCTCATGACTACACACTCAAACCTGTTCTTTTTCCAACCTTCTTCATCTAACGTGGCGTTTCTATTCCAGTCAGAAATTCGGAGTCATTTTAACATCTTCTGCATTCCCATATACGATTAACTACCAACCCATACCAATGCTTACTACCTCCAAACTATATTTTGAAACTATGAATTATTTATCCTGTTTACTGTCACCACCTGAGTCAAAGCCACCTTAAAACTGTCACATATGTTGAAATCTTAACTCCCAAGGTGATGGTGTTCAGAGGTGGGGACTTTGGGAGGTGATTAGATCATGAGAGCAGGCACTCATGAATGGGATTAGTGGCATTATAAATGGGATCCCAGAGAGCTCATTTATGCCTTCCACCACGTAAAGACACAGCAAAAGATGGCCACCTGTGAACCAGGAAACGGGCCCTCACCACACAACAAATCTGACAATACCTTCATCTTGGACTTCCCCAAAACTGTGAGAAATAAATTTTTGTTGTTTATAAGCCACCCATTCTATGGTATAGCAGACTGAATGGACTAAGATATTAACAGAATGATGGTTTTAGAGTAAATATTTTTACCTTTATTTGCTGAATGTCATTTCAGAGTGGAAAGTTTGAGAAACAGACAAAAAATAAATTTTCACACACTATAATAGTCCAGGTGCATTGAAGGCTGCCTTCAGGATGCCAAATCACTGTTTCACTACAGGTTATGGAATGGTGAGATGGAAAGAGGTTTTGCTCACACTTTTCCCAAGAGGCTTCTCTGATTCCTGTTGCCTGCATTGTTCTATCACATTTCTGGCCTCCCACTAACAATACAGTCAGTGCTACCAGTTTTAAATTTGTGGTTTTCTACTTATTAACTAAGTGACCTAAAGCAAGCCATCTAACTTCTTTTCTCCTGTTTCTTCAGTGTCAAAATGAGAAAACAAATACTAATTTCATGGGATTTTAATAAGAATGAGCTTTAATAATTACAAAAGCACTTACAACAGTGCTCAGTACATAAGTGCTCCATAAACAGCAGCAGTTCTTGGGCTCTCCATGTCCCTATCTCCTGTCTCTTGTAGACAGTAGGATTTCATGTGCCCTTTGGGAAATATTGTAAGACCCAAAAGAACATGGGAATATCTATTTCTGAGATTTCAACTATAAAATCATTATAAAATAGATCAAATCAGAGATAGTCAAAGTCAGCCTAAAGACATAAACCGACTTTCAAGACAGAATAAGTCATTATTTATGGTATTAACTTTGCAAAATTAAGAACATACAGCCATGGAAGGCAAGTTAGTGGTTTCATCTGAATTCTTCTGGATGTAATTTTCAAAAGCCAAACAAATAATAGAAGAATGTAAAGGCTCACTGCTATGGTTTCAATGAGACCCCTCCAAAATTCAGGTGTTGCCAATGTGATAGTATTAAGAGGTAGGGCCTTTAAGAGATGGTTAATCCATGAGGGCTCCTTCCTCATTAATGGGATTAAGACCCTTATAAAAGAGGCTTCATGCACCATCAGACCAGCCTGCTTGCTTGCCCTTCTGCTTCTGCCATGTGAGGATACAGCAAGGAGCCCCTCACCAGACACCAAATGCCACTGCCTTGATCTTGATGAGAAATACATTTCTGTTATTTATAAATTACCCGGTCTGTGGTATTCTGTGATAGCAGCCCAAAATGGACTAAGACATTCACTTAACAAAAACTCTGGGGAAACTCTTATTTCAGGTACTAAGGAACCAAGTGCTCAAACAATGTTATCAGAAAAAATTCTCTCTCCATTTCTCCATTTTACTTTCCTCCAAATTGGTTTTATTCCTAAGCAAACTGTCATTTGAGATGATTAATAACTACTATCAGCTCACATGAACTTGACCAGCATCATTATTATCCCTGTGCTCACACAGTGTTTGATCTACCAATGTGAACTATGACATAGTATCTTTGTGATCCAAGGAATGCATTGAATGGCAGAGCAGGTTATCCTGTGGATGTGCTATAATGAAATGCATGGGTCCCAGCACACACCATGCCAAATAGCAGCAGCCAGCCTGATGAGCAGTGATATGGCCATTCGAAGGCCATTTGGGGCACTGATTTGGGATGATACCTTTTAAGGATGGGTGGCAACCCTCCAGGACACCTTATATATATATATACTACACTGATCTATTATGGGTTCTGGTGCTGTGTTACCTATAATAGAATACATGGGTCTGGGAGCAAAAAGGTGGAAATAGAAATGACCTTACCATCCCTTCCAAGGACCCATTTAGGGAATTTGTGCTTATTGTCCTACAGCATTAGCTTCTGTGTGTCTGAAGGATCTAGCTCCCAGGGGATATTTGTACTTCCCATTTCCACAACTTTAAGCTTGTGGGTCTAAACCTCCTGGTTTCAAAAGTGAAGGCTCCACCAGAGGACAGAGTAAGGGTCCCATTAAACTTTAGGCTACAGTTTCTGCCCAGTCATATCAAGCTGTCCATGCCAGAAGACCAGCAGGCAAGGAAGGGAGTTACCTTTTCATCAGGGCTGATCACAGTGTTTAGGAGGAGGTAGGGGAGCTGTCACATAAGGAAGGCAGAAAATACATTTAGCACCTCAGGGGGAGCAGGAGTGTTTCTAGGTACTCCCCTGCCTATTTTGATGATAGATGGACAAGGACAGTAGCCCTGGCCCTAGATCGGCATGGAGACCAGGGACCATGGTCTGGGTCATGCCACCAGGTACACCCCTAGAGCAGGAGTGCCCCAAGCCGAGAGTGAGGAGAGTCTAGACTGTGTGGTGGAGGTGAGGATGTCAGTTGTGGCCTTGAGATCACTGCAGTGGTGAGGACTGGAGGTCATCCTGCTGACCTCCTTCTTGTATGTTTCCTAAGGAAAACACACCACCCAAAATCCTGGAGGCACTTATCTCAGATGACATAAACTTTCTATGTCAAGAAAGTGGACCCAACTACTACATGGAGGGACTATAATTGGTGCTACTCAGATCCCCCTTCAGGACTAAGACATGTTCATTCCCACAGCTGCTGGGAGAGTTGGCTACTCATTTATCTCAACTTAATTTCTTTCTGGGACTTTCCCTCAACGAAGAGAGTTACCTTAACTCGCCCAAAATCACCCTTGTTTGATGCATCTCACTACCAGAGCTCCCCAGGGGCCTCTGTTGCATTTGCACATTCGACTTCTTCTGCCTGGTGTGTCCTCCTCATTTGCTTATAGGTGATGTTTCTAAGTTCTTTCCAAAACACCAAACACTACCTGCATGCAAATCTTCATCTCAGAGCCTGTTTTCCTGGAACCCTGACCTGAGACAACAGCTGACATGCATGGAATGCTTCTTATGTGTTATGTACTGTATATATGTCAACTTATTAAATTTTCACAAAAAAATATTAACCCATGTGACAGATGAGGACCTTTATGTTTGGAAAGATTAAATAACTTACATGAAGCCTAGCATGATGATTTGAGAATAAATTTGGAACCAATATATACCTCAGATAGGCTCTTACGGAAATTTGGAATTCTACAGTTTTCATTATCCACATGTGTATTTGGTGATCCACAACATGTAGCAAATTGTAATTGCTGAGGTTCCATTTGTGACACACATTTTCAGAGACTACTAGTGACAGTACCTGGAAGACTATCCAGTGGCCACATATGAATGGAGGTTTATTGATCTACACTCTTTCTTGTAACCTATAACCTCAGCATATAATACATTTAACTCAAATATAAATACTTGCTTTTAGCTAAAGGAAAGAAAGGAGATGAAATAATTTTTATTAGAAAAGACAAAGCACAAAATATTCTGTCCCCCCTTCTGGCCCATGTGCAGGAACGTGTGCTAGATGGGGTATGAATTTGCTGCTGCCACTTCTATCTTTGTGCCAATTGGCATGCCATGGTGTAAGTAAACTATTTTATAAAAATTTAAGGAATTTAATGGTCATTAGAACCAAGCCCCCACATAAGACAGGACAACACGTATTTCTTAAAGATTTAGGTTGTTCCCTAACAAATTCCAAGGGCCAACTGTATTTGTTGTGATTAAATTTCAATATACAAGGCTGGTGAAAGGTAAAATTTAAAAAGGAAAAGAAAAATGTTAATATTTATTGACTACTTTGCCCTATGCCAGTGTTTTATAAATTTTTCTTACTTAAGCCCATAGTAAAAAAAACATGTTTTCCTTGGTTTCCTGATATATACTGTGTGTGTATGTCTGTGGGAGAAGCTAAAGCAAAAATTTCACCATCTAATACATACCCTTACAATGTATGATGCATTCTGCTATTTTCTATTTCATTTGCATGTTTTTAAGCTGATTGTGCTACATACCACATCAATTTCATACTAAATCGTCAGGAAGAACAGTTTGAAAATCACTGCCCACGGCCAAGAGTCTTCATAAGTATTTATTAATTTAGCATTCATAACAACTTTCAAAAAATTATTATCATTATTTCATTTTTTTCTAATGATGTGCATGCTTTAACAACTATCCTAAGATCCCACAATTCATAAATGAGAGAGATGAAATGTAAACACATGAAACTACTAAATTATTTTACACACGTTTCAACCTCTTGGTCAGTGGAAAATGCTTAAAAAGCAGAGAAAAAAATGAAGAAATATAGGTGTTCCCTCTGTCCATTTTCTTTTGCCTCTTCTACCAGCTTCATTATCAGTTCTAAGAACGGGGTCAGGGATAGAACATTGCCCCAAGCTCAATGCTGATGCCAATATCTAAAGGCAAATTGTGACCACCTTGCACCTCCTGAGAATTTGTGGACTCCAATATACAGCTCAAGAAAACTTGTCTGCTTATGTAGCTAATGTGTTTTCTAATCTCAGAGCAGCAGGACATAGAGGTAAGGATGGTGTTGTTTTTCATCATTCTAGTTTTAAGCACTATTTCTTTTGCTTCTTGAGAAGGGAAAGAACTGTAAAGTCAATCAATACTCCTACTGACTCTTTTCTGGAAATCAATAAAGTGAGAACATTTGTCCTGATGTAATTAAAGCACCATATTCACTCTGGAGTCTTATGGATAAATGCAAGTGTCCTGTGATATAACCTCTGAGCATGCAAAATTTTAGTGTTTGTTAGCATTTGTGGGAAAGATGAATTTCAGGCCCCAATTTCCCTTAATCAGTTCCCAATTTCTTTAGCAATGCAATTCTTATCACCAACAGATTGATGTAAATTTGCTGACAGAGCATCTTTCTCTCTGAGCATGTTTTCTTCTCTACTATTCCTAAATATGTATTTTACAATGAAAATTTCTATCACAGTTGTTAACAGGAACTATGAATTTATGTCTTTTCCAGTGGACTGGTGTAACAGAAATTGAATAACATGGAATCATGTAAGGAAGAATAAAAAGCAATTTTTTGTCTAAGCTTTTACAAAATGATCTATAAAGTTATCCCCATTTAAGTCCCAACAGAAATGATGCTAAACTGGGGTGGAGCATTCAAGATGATGGACGAGAAAAGCCACCAGCCAGAGTGTCTCTGTAAAAAAGACAGATTTTAGAAGAAAGTGAAAAAAAATTAACAGGCAGACACACATAGATCAGACGAAGGTTGGAAGGAAGGGTGCCTGAAACTACAGGAGACTCCACGGGAAGACGTTGCGGAGGAGAACTGGAAGGAGAAAGGTCCCCGAGAGGCTTGGAGACCAGTGACAAGGGTAGGTGGAGCAGTTAACTTTCCCCTCCCTTGTATCTCGGACTGCTGGTGGCTCCTGAGCGGCTGGAGAGACCTACCAACACCAGCCCAGAGACGGCTGCCGCCAGTGAGCAGTGGCCTCTTGCGGACACAGTGGCACAGACCCGAGCCTATCGGCAGGCACCATATTGCTCCATTCTCTCCTTCCCCTTCACTACCCGTGGGTGCCCAGAGAGACAATTTAGCCATCACACAGAGGCATTTCCAAGGAACGAGACCTTTCCTTTTGGGGCCCTACAGCAGACTGAAGGGTACTCAGACTCTGAGCTCCCTACCCCCCAGCCCTCCCAGGTACTGCTTGCCTGGTGACTCCAGGAGATTGGAGCAAATTCCAAGGCGGAGTGACACTGATTCAGCTTGGGCACCCTGTGGGTGACTTGAGACTAGCACTCTGCCCCCTGGGAGGGTCAGGGATTGATCTCCAGGGCCCAGGGGATAGGCCTGCAGACCAGACCCCATACACCCAGGTCTCAATCACATTGCCCTGGGACACAGAAAGGATATTTGTGAACAAGCCTACTGAGGTGTGTGTGCCTCCAGGGGCAGATCAGCATGCTTGAGAGGCAACCCTCCTCCCACAGGAAGGCCCTGTGCCCAACCCAGGCTGCAATCCTGGGCAGGGAACCTCCCACCCCGCATCACCACCAGGGGAGATCCGCTGGCTTGAGGTCTTACCTGCTTACAGAGGCCCAGGAGAAACTGAGGAATAGGGGAGGGTGAAAAGGAGCAAGACCTGCTCCAGACTGCCAGTCTCAGACAAACCCACACTCACACACAGACTTTTTGGCTAGTTAAGGCCATTTCAGCCCCTCCTTGGCAGCTTTTTCCAGAAACAGAGAACAGACCTTTGCCCCTGCTAACACCATTTGTGGAACTTGAGGGCAGGCTTACCCAACCCAGCTGCACCCATACTCACTCCCATACCTGCCCCCACTGAGGTGGAGAATAGGGACAAACCTGGAAGTCCCATGGCCCCATCCACCACCCAAGGCACAAGAGTGCCTCTCCAGAGGAATAACAGCTGATTACAGGACCCAAAAACAACACTGCAGCCTGCTTCTCCCAGCAAGAACCACCTACTGACAGGGAGGTCATTCTGCACACCCTTTTACTGCATCTACTGACTCAACATAAAGGGTGTGGC
>NW_012146412.1:3153593-3178421 GCF_000956105.1 Propithecus coquereli | reverse complement strand
CTCTCTAGCAATGGACATTAACCAAACTCAGAACACTAAAATGACAGAAGAAGAATTTCAAACATGGATTGTAAGAAAACTCAATGATATGCAAGAAAAAATGGATAACCAACACAAAGAAATGACAAAAAAAATCCAGGACTTGGAAGAAAAATTCACTAAAGAAATTGAAATATTAAAGAAAAATCAAACTGAACTCCTGGAAATGAAGAATGTATTCAAGGAACTACAAAACACAGTGGAAAGCCTCAAAAACAGGGTAGAGCAAACGGAAGAAAGAATCTCAGGGATTGAAGATAACACATTCCAATTAAATAAGTCAGTCACGGAGATAGAACAGAGAAATAAAAGAAAAGAGCAAAGCCTACAAGAAATGTAGGATTATGTGAAGAAGCCTAACATGAGAGTTATGGTCATCCCTGAGGGTGAAGAAGAAAACACGCAAAGGTTGGATAGGCTATTTGAAGATATAACAGAGGAAAATTTCCCAGGCCTTGCTAAAAATCTAGATATCCAGGTACAAGAAGCTCAAAGGACCCCTGGGAGACTCAATGTAAACAGGAAGACACCACGACATGCAGTCATCAGATTGACCAAAATATCCACTAAAGAGGCCCTTCTATGAGCTGTTAAGTCGAAAGAAACAAGTAACATACAAAGGAAAGCCCATCAAAATAATGCCAGACTTCTCAACTGAAACCTTACAAGCAAGAAGAGACTGGGGCCCCATTCGCACTCTTCTGAGACAGAATAATGCCAAGCCTAGAATCTTGTGCCCTGAAAAACTAAGTTTCATATATGAAGGAGAAATAAAGACACTCTGAGATAAGCAAAGACTGAGGGAATTCACCAAAACAAGACCAGCCCTCCAAGAAGTATTTAAAACAGAGTTATACCTGGATCAGCACAAGAAACACTCATGAATGTAAAACCACTCAAAAGATCAAAGGCCAGATACCACAATGGCTCAAGAGAGAAAACAAAACAACAACGTTCAACCCAATAGGATGAACAGAGATTTGCCCCACCTATCACTTCTCTCAATAAATACGAATGGCTAGAACTCTCCACTAAAGAGACATAGGCTAAGCAAATGGAAAAAAAATACAATCCAAGTATCTTCTGTCTTCAGGAAACATATCTAAACTGCAAGGATGCATTTAGACTCAAGGTAAAGGGGTGGAAATCAATATTTCAAACAAATAGAAGTCAAAAAGAAGCCTGGCATGACAGTTTTGGTTTCAGATAACTTAGCTTTTAAATCAACAAAAGTAAAGAAAGACAAAGAGAGTCACTATATAATGGTGAAGGGTACAGTTTAACAAGAAGACATAACAATTCTCAATATGTATGCACCCAACTTAGGTGCACCCAGATTCATAAAGCAAACTCTACTTGACCTAAACAAATTAATAAACAGCAACACCATAATACTCGGAGACTTCAACACCCCACCGAGAGCACAGGACAGATCCTCCAAACAGAAAATTAACAAAGAAATAATGGACTTAAACAGAACTCTAAAACAAATGGGCCTGACTGACATATACAGGACATTCTACCCAAAAACCACTGAAAATACGTTCTTCTCCTCAGCTCATGGGATATTCTGTAAGACTGACCATATCCTGGGACACAAAGCATGTCTCAAAAAATTTAAAAAAATAGAGATCATACCATGTATCTTCTCAGACCACAGTGGAATAAAAGTAGAAATCAATCCTAACAGAAACTCTCGTTTCTACACAAGGTCATGGAAACTAAACACCCTTCTGCTGAAAAATTACTTCATAAACAAGGAAATCAGGATGGAAATCAAAAGACTCTTCGAACCAAATGACAAAGGAGACACAAGTTATCAAAATCTGTGTGACACAGCCAAAGCAGTCCTGAGAGGAAAGTTTATTTCCATAAATGCCTATATCGAAAAGACAGAAAGATCACAAATATACAACCTAATAAATTGACTCAAAGAGCTGGAAAAAGAAGAAGAGACAGACCCCAAACCCAGCAGAAGAAGTGAAATTAATAAGATCAAATCAGAACTAAATGAAATTGACAACAAGAAAACTATATGGAAGATTAATAAAACAAAAAGTTGTTTCCTTGAAAAAATAAACAAAATTGACACAACTTTGGCTAGATTAACGAAAAGCAGAAAAGAAAAATTTCTAATAAGCTCCATCAGGAACAATAGAGGAGAAATTACAAGTGATGCTATGGAGATACAAGATATAATCTATGAATACTACAAACACCTTTATGTACACAAACTGAAAAATGTGGAGGAAATGGACAAATTTTTAGAAACACACAGGCTCCCTAGGCTCAAACAGGAAGAAATAGAATTCCTGAACAGACCAATATCAAGGACTGAAATAGAAGCAGCAATAAAAAAACTTTCCTAAAAAGAAAAGTCCTGGAACAGATGGTTTCACACCCGAATTTTACCACACCTACAAAGAAGAACTGGTGCCTATCCTGAAGAAATTATTCCACAACATCCAGAAGGATTGAATCCTCCCCAACACATTTTATGAAGCCAACATAACCCTGATACCAAAACCAGGAAAGGACACGACAAAAAAGGAAAACTACAGACCAATATCCCTTATGAATATAGATGCAAAAATTCTCAACAAAATCCTAGCAAAGCGAATCCAGGTGCTTATCAAGAAAATAATCCATCATGACCAAGTGGGCTTCATCCCAGAGATGCAGGGATGATTCAACTATATAATTCTATAAATGTAATTCCCCATATAAATAGAAGCAAAAACAAAGACCATATGATTCTCTCAATAGATGCAGAAAAAGCATTTGACAAAATTCAACACCCTTTTATGATAAGAACGTTTAACAAAATAGGCATAGATGGGGCTTATCTACAAATGATACAAGCCATATATGACAAACCCACAGCCAACATCATACTGAATGGGGAGAAATTGAAAGCATTCTCACTTAGAACTGGAACCAGGCAAGGTTGCCCACTATCTCCACTTCTATTGAACAAAGTGCTGGCAGTCCTTGCTATAGCAATAAGACAAGGGAGTGGAATTAAGGGCATCAAATGGGGGCAGAAGAAATCAAACTCTCACTCTTTGCTGATGATATGATATTACATCTAGAAAACCCCAAGGATTCAACCAAGAGACTCCTGGAATTGATAAATGAATTCAGTAAAGTCTCAGGATACAAAATCAATACACACAAATCAGAGGCATTCATATATGCCAATAACAGTCAAACTGAGAACCAAATCAAACACTCAATACCCTTCACAATAGCAACAAAAAAATAAAGTACCTAAGAATATATTTAACTAAGGAAGTAAAAGACCTCTATAAGGAGAACTATGAAACACTAAGGAAAGAAATAGCAGAGGATGTAAACAGGTGGAAAACCATACCATGCTCATGGGTCGGCAGAATCAACATTGTTAAAATGTCTATAACTACCCAAAGTGATCTACAGATTCAATGTGATCCCAATTAAAATACCAACATCATTTTTCAGGGATATAGAAAAAATAATTTTATGCTTCGTATGGAACCAGAGAAGACCCCATATAGCAAGAGCAATCCTAGGCAATAAAAACAAAATGGGAGGCAACAATTTACCAGACTTCAAACTATACTACAAGGCTATAGTAATGAAAACAGCTTGATACTGGCACAAGAACAGGGACATTGACCAGTGGAAAAGAACTGAGAACCCAGATATAAAACCATCCTCACATAGCCATCTAATCTTTGACAAAGCTGACAAAAACATACACAGGGGAAAAGAATCCTTATTCAATAAATCGTGCTGGTAAAACTGAATAGCCACATGTATAAGACTGAAACAGGATCCACACCTTTCACCTCTCACAAAAATCAACTCACGCTGGGTAACAGACTTAAACTTAAGGTGTGAAACTATTAGAATTCTAGAAGAAAATGTTGGAAAAATTCTTATAGACATTGGCCTAGGCAAAGAATTTATGAAGAAGACCCGAAAGGCAATCACAGCAACAACCAAAATAAATAAATGGAACCTGATCAAATTTAAAAGCTTCTGCACAGCCAAAGAAACTGTCATGAGAGTAAACAGACGACCTACAGAATGGGAGAAAATTTTTGCATGCTACACATCCAATAAAGGGCTGATAACTATAATCTATTTAGAACTCAGGAAAATCAGCAAGAAAAAATCAAACAACCCTATCAAAAAGTGGGCAAAGGACATGAACAGAAACTTTTCAAAAGAAGACAGAATAATGGCCAAGAAACATATGAAAAAACGCTCAGCATCTCTAATCATCAGGGAAATGCAAATCAAAACCACAGTGAGATATCACTTATCTCCAGTGAGAATGGGCTCTATCAAAAAGTCCCAAAACAATAAATGTTGGCGTGGATGTGGAGAGATAGGAACACTCATACACTGCTGGTGGGACTGTAAACTAGTGCAACCTCTGTGGAAAGCAATATGGAGATACCTTAAAGAGATACAAGTAGAACTACCATTTGACCCAGCAATCCCATTACTGGGCATCTACCCAAAAGAGCAAAAGTGGCTCTATAAAAAAGACACCTGCACTCGAATGTTTATAGCAGCACAATTCACAATTGCAAAGATGTGGAAACAACCCAAGTTCCCATCAATACGTGAGTGGATTAATAAAATATGGCATATGTATAACGTGGAGTACTCTTCAGCTATAAGAAACGATGGTGATATAGCACCTCTTGTATACTCCTGGATAGAGCTTGAACCCATTCTACTAAGTGAAGTATCCCAAGAATGGAAAAATAAGCACCACATGTACTCACCAGCACATTGGTTTCACGGATCAACACCTAAGTGCACATATAGGAATAACATTTATGGAGAGTCGGGCAGATGGGAGCAGGGAGGAGGGGATGGGTATATACATACATAATAAGTGTGATGCGCACCATCTTGGGTATGGACATGCTTGAAGCTCTGACTGGGGAGGGGAGCAAGGGCAAAGTAACCTAAACATTCATACCCCCATAATATGCAGAAATAAAAATAAATAAATAAAAAGAAATGATGCTAAACTGACAGATTTTTTTAATGATTAAAAGAGAAAAGGGAAAGCATAGACAAATCATTCCTTAAAGAAGAAACAATGTCTGTGTGTATTGGAGGCTGGAGTACATTTGCCCTAGGGGTTCTCAAACATTGGTATGTGTCAGAATCACCTGAAGAGCTAACAGAGCACACAGAGGCCTTAGTTTATTGAAGTAAGTTGACTCATGCCTTTGTGTCTTTCCCAAGTTCCCAGGTGATACTGAAACCCATCAAAGCTTGACAATCACTGCCCTAGTAGAAGCAAGATAAATTCTATAACTATAGCAATTAAACCAGGGTGATACTGGCGTAGGAAAAGATAAAGAGACTAATGGAACAGAACAGAAAGCTAGAAACATACCGGCCTGTATACATTGTTCATAAATAAAGACAGAAACTTTCAGATCAGTGGGAACGAAAGGACAACTTCGAACTGATGCCAGGAAAATGGTATCTACATTACAATAAAATCAGAGTCCGAAGATAGAGAAAATGAAATTTAATTAAAGACAAATATAAAAATGCAAAACTTTAGAACTTTTAAAAGAAAATAACTTTATGATCTTTAAGACTTTAGTTTAAAGAATGATTTCTTTTTATTATTTATACAAATTTCTGGAGTATAAGTGCAATTTTGTTACACACGTAGCTTGCATAGTGGTCAAGTCAGGGTATCCATCACTCAAATAATGTGCATCGTACTCATTAAATTTCTCATCATCCACCCCCCTCCTAACCCCTCAGCCCTCTAAGTCTCCACCGTTCATCAATCCCACTACATCCATGTGTGCACATTTTTTAACACCCACTTATGAGTGAGAGTGTACGCTATTTGACTTTCTGTGTCTGGCTTGTTTCACTTAAGATAATGATAACCAGTTCCAACTGTGTCGCTACAAAAAACATAATTTCATTCTTTTTAATGGATTAATAGTATTCCATTGTGTATATACACCACATTTCTTTATCTAATCATCCATTGATAGTCACTTAGGTTGATTACATATCTTTGCTATTGTCAATAGTGCTGTAATAAACATATGAGTGCAGGTGTCTTTTTGATACAATGGTTTCTTTTCCTTTGGGTAGATACCTAGTAGTTGGATTGCTGGATTGAAAGGTAGCTCTATTTTTAGTTCTTTGAGAACTCTCCATACTCTTTTCCATGCAGGTTATACTAATTGACATTCCCAACAAGAGTGTGTAAGAGTTCCCTTTTCTCTGCATTTAATAATAGCCATTCTGACTGAAATAAGGTAATATTTCATTGTGGTTTTAAATTGCATTTCCCTGATAATTACTGATGTTGAGCATTTTTTCATACACCTGTTTAATGTCTGTTTATTAAAAAATGTCTATTTATGTGCTTTGCTCAATTTTAATGGGGTTATTTGTTGAGTTGTTTGAGTTCCTTGTATATCTGGATATTAGGCCCCTGTCGGATAAATATTTTGCAAATATTTTCTCCCATTCTGCAGGTTGTCTATTCACTCTGTCGATTATTTCTTTTGCTGTGCAGAGATTTTTAGTTTAATTAAGTCTCGTTTGTCTATTTTTTGTTGTTGTTGCCTGTGCTTTTGACGCCTTAGTCATAAATTCACTGTCTAGACCTGAAGTCTTTACGTTGATATCTACACATCTGGTGTAATAGTCACTTCTTCATATTTTTTAATTTACTTTCGCTGGGGAAGGAGTTTTTCCTGACGATGTAACTATGGTGTTGGTTGGGTGGGGAACTTTGGCTTTGCTTTTGAGTGTGTACAATAGTGGACTCTGTATGGTTCTGTTGGCTACAAATAGCATTGGTAGTATCTGTGATTTTCTTGGTTTATTATGGTGCTGCTTGGTTTCTTATGGTGGAGGCTGTAGTGAAGTTTTGCTAGGGACTGGAATATCAGATAGGCCTGTCTTCAGGTTTCAGTGGTAGTAGTGGTGGGCTAAGCATGTCTACCCATGTTCCCTGGGGCAGCGTTTGCTGGCGCCTGTGTTTGAAGTTCCAGACAGGCTGATTCTCGGGCCTCTGGGTGGTTTTTTCAGATGCCCGTTGTAGTGTACTGTACTACACTACTGTAGCAGTGTATTGGATGGGTGAGCAGATTCCTGAGTTCCTGGGCAGCCAGTGTGCCGTGGGCCATGGCAGTAGCAATGGCAGCAAGATACCCTTCTGATTCAAGTGCTGTGTGCTCATGTTGGCAGTGGGTGTAATGTGCTGTGTGCGTTGGCCTCCAGGCCAGTAGATGGTGCTTGCAGGTAGGAGCCAGCTGAGGTTCTAGCAGTAGGGGGTTTATGCCCAACCTCTGTTCCCTGGGAAAAGGTGTCCCAGGTGGTGGATTGGGACATGGAACCCCTAGAACCCTAGACCTGCACTCTGCTTCGGAGGGTGGTGTGAATCCGGGCAGAGCCAGACAAGGCAAGCTTGTGCTCAGACCACCCCCCAACCAGTGATAAGTTTGCCAGCTGTGACAGGGGTGGGGCAATTCTCAGGCTCTCGGCTTGGGTGAGGGGCAACCGCCACTGCGCTGAGCTTCTGCCACGGTTAGGGCCAGTCCCAGCACCCACAGCCTTGGCCAGCAGGTGGGAAACTTGCACTCCTCTCATGCCCCCATCCCAGCAGAGCTCCTTCGTCATCCCGGCCATTGCAGCTGACCTGGCTGTTCAGTCAGATCTGGCAGTTCACAACTATCCCAGAACTCAGTCCTGGGCTACAGGAGCCCTTGCCCAGCTCAAGACTAAGCCTCCTCAGCAAATCCCTTCCTGCTCAGGGCCCAGGGAAATTGGCCATTTCCAGCACCAGCAGCCGCAGCCCACACCATGCTCATTCTCAGTCCCGTTTGTGGAAGCCAATCCCATGCTCATATCCCAGCTCTGTGAACAGCAGCCTGAGTTTCCCTAATGCCCAGGAATGGTGTTGCTGATTTCCTGGACTGTGCTCACTCTGTAAAAGCCAGGATTGAGAGTGCCATCTTACTGCAGCCTTTCAAGTCCCAGAAGGGGCATGGGACCCAAGGTATGTTCCCTCCCTGGAGCAGTTCCTTCCCACAGTATCTCGGCCACTCTCCAAATCAAAATCAGGGCTGGGAGCCTGGATTGTATGATTTCCCAGTAGGAAAGTGCTCTGCAAGAAGACACTCACTCCCCCTCCCCCCACTGGGGATTCAGCCCCCGGTGCCCGGCCAGTCCTATCCATGCAGGCTGCCTGTTTTCCTTCTCCTTCCTAGGTTTTAGTGTTTCCTGTCACTTTTCTGTGGAATTCCATTTTCCCTCTTGGACAATGTATTCAGAGTGTGACTGTCTCCACACTAGTTTGGTTCTTCCAAGCAGAGGAAGCGTGCCTGAGGTGCCTCTGGTCACCCACCTTGAAAAAAAACCTCAAGAGGGATTTCTTTAAAAAGCTTTATAAAGCACAAGTTAAAAAGAAAACATTGTTAAATTTTTATGTTAAAATTAAAAGATTCTTTCAGCTAAAGACATAAAAAGAAGTGGCCACAAAATAGAAATGGATATTTGTAACACATAAAGTGATATCTAGAATGTATCAAAGACTCCTACAAATTAGTAGGGAGAAAACAAATAATCCAATGAAAAATAAGCAAAAGCCCAAACATGCATTTTACACAAGAAGGAAAATGAATGGATAATAAACACCAAAAAAAGTTTGCTTTTAAAATAATCATGAAAATCGAAATTAAATCCACTTTAAAATACAATTCACATCCATTAGATTGACTCATATTATAAACTCAGCTAATATGGAATACTGCAGAGTTTATAAAGCCACAGGAATTGTTACACAGTGCAGATGGAAGTGTAAATAGATACAAGTTTTTGGAAAATCATTTAGCATTACAAGTAAATTGTGAAGATGTTCACTCCCTTTGTCTACAGTTAAATATATGTCCTAAAAAATCTCTTGTACATGTATACTGGAAAATTCACTACAAAACTGCATAATAACTTTTTTTTAATGAAAGATAGGTTATTTTTATTTCAGTTTATTTTTAAATGGAAAAACTTAGAAGCAACCCAAATATTCATCAACAGGAAAACAAATATATTGGAATTTATTCCTACAACAGAATACTAAACACTGATGTTATATATACACCTACCTAGATGATCTTGCAATCATAAAATTGAAGAGAAAAATAGTCATAGAAGAATATTTATGTTATGATTATATTTACATAAAGTCACAACCATGCAAAACCAAGCAAAATGTTGTTTGGAAATTTACATATATAAAGCAAAATTACTAAAAAACAGGGACAAGATACACCCCAAATTTGGAATTATGATGCCATCTGGGAGATGCAAGTGGGAAGGAGAACAGATGGGGTTAAACTACTATTGGAAATGTTCATTGTATTGTGCTGGGTAGCGGAAATACAAGTGTTTGCTTTATTCTTGATTATGTGCTATTTACATTATTTTGTATATTATATATTTCATATGTGCAAATATTATTTTACAAGTCTAAAATATTTCATAATAATGTAATTAAATAATTGATTCTACAAAGGGTTTAGAATGAAAATGTAAAAGCTACTCAGGAGGCTATTTTAGGTTCAAGCCTAAGATGACAGCTCCTTGGACAAGAGTGCTGGCAGAAGATGGAGAGAAATGGCAAGAGTGTGGGCTTATTTTGGTGGGAAAGCTAACACCCACCAAAGTTAGACGTAAAGGGATAAGAAATGAGAAAAATCAAGAATGACTCCCAGTTTTTTAATTGATTATCTGGGTAAATCTTGCTGCCATTTACCCAAATGGAGAAGACTGAAAGAGAAGCAGATTCAAGAAAAGGAAATCTAGACTTCCATGGTGAACATGCTAATATTGAGGTGCCTGGTTAACCTATCAATGCACAAATTAATCATAGATTTGAAAGGAAAAAGAAAATATTATATGTAATGTTATGATACAACCTTATTTTAGAAATATTGAAATTTGAAAAATTGCATCTAAGACTCAAATGTAAATCTTCAAAACATTATTCATGAATTAACTTGTTCTGCCAAGTTAACACACTTTTAGCATACTTTAGAAATAAGGCTGCTCTTCCCATGCTTATATATATACTGGAACTTCTTATACATAGTTCATTGATTAGGGTGACTATGTTCTATAATTTTAAAAAATTGATCTGGAATATCTACTCCTATAAAACTGTGCAGGTAATTACACTTTCACAGCACATATGCCCATGATGCTTGTTTACATGGCAACAAGACTTGGGCATAAACTTTCATCACAATTATAGTACAAGTACTTTATAAACTTCATCAAAAGTTTCAGATTCATCTGATAATATACACAGCCTGTAATTGGCTGATTGGCTTTGCTTTTTATTTTTAAAGGTTTAAAAAGAAAAAAAAGAGTACATAGAACGATGCAATAGACACCCCTACCATCCAAAATAAACAAATGTTAATATAAAATATAGCTTTGCAGATAAAATTGAAATCCAAAAGCCGTGAACATTATACAGTTAATTACTGTTTTGCAATTTATGTAAACACTGTCATATATTGCCATTCTGAAACACATGTGTTTTTTTCTTCCAACATTACATTTTCAAGATATATCCATGCTGTTACATACACATTTAGGTCGTTCTCCTTAAGGTCTCTGTAGTCCTCCGCCACACAGATGGTGCCCCCTTCCCCTTTGATGGAATTTAGGATATTCGAATTCATAACTGTTACTATTGATGCTGAAGTGAACATTCTTGAACATGTCTTCTGGTGCCCATGGGTAATAATAACCCAAAAATATGTGTTAGAAATAGAATTCTGAATCTTCAGTTCTTTGCATCTTCAATTTTCCTAAATATGTGCCTGATAAGTAGTGAGACTGAGCACGTTTTCTCGTGTTTATTAGTCGTGCAGGATTCCTTTTATCTTAATTGCCCATTTTTCTGTTGTTTGTGTGGACTGTATTATTGAATTGTAGAAGTTCTTCATAAAAACATTTTAAACAATGTCATAAGACAAGCTGAAAATTTATTTCTTTTTCAGATTTATTGACGCATAATTGATAAATAAAAATTATATGTGTGCAAGGTGTACATGTGACGCTTTGATATACATACACATTATGCAATGATGACCACATCAAGCTAATGAACATATCAATCACCTCAGTTACTTTTTCTTGTGGTGAGGATGCTTAAGATCTATTCTCTTAGCAGATTTCAAGTATATAATATATTATTATTAACTATAATCACCATGCCGTATGTTACGTCTTCAGAACCTATTCATCTTATAACTGCAAGTTTGTACCCTTTGACCAACACCTTCCTATATTCCCCACTATTGATAACCACCCCCACTATTGATAACCACCATTCTACTACTCTCCACTTTTATGTATTCAACTTTTTTAGGTTCCACATATAAATGATTGTAAGGTTTTCCGGTGAAGGAGAGACCAGTGGACACAAGTTATGGCCAAACAAGTGGCTTTATCAAAGTGTTTCCGGGTGAGGTTCACAGGTCCTAAGGTCAGGGCCTGAGAAGTCACGCCATCCAGGACTAAGGCAGGGTTTTTATACGTGGGGTAAAAAAGGGGGTCTTGGAACATTTAGGTAGCATGTGGTCGTTTGAAGCCTGAGGACTTTGTCTGCAACAGCCGGGTAGGGCAGGAAACCGAGCTCAGGGTGTTCAGCCAGCGTAGCCATTTTTTGTCACTCGTGACAGGATGCGGTCTGGCCCCGGCTGCAAGCCAACAGGGAAGGGGCCCGGGGCTGTCGTTGCTGTGCCTGTGGGGGTCTTTTGGCCAGCCTTACAATGGTAGCATGCCAGCATTATTCACAGTAGCCTAGATACAGAAACAACCTAAATGTTCATCAACCGATGAATGAATAAAAATCAGGATACATCATACACACACACACACACACACACACACACACAAACATAGTGCAATATTATTCAGCATTTAAAAAGAAGGAATCCTGCTATTCGCAACAACGTGGATGAACCTGGAGGACATTATGCTAAGTGAACTAAGACAGGCTGGAAATTTGAACAGATGATAGTCATTATTGGTAATTCGATTTTGAATAAAAAACTATCTTGCTGCTCCTTTCTCAAGCTTCTTAATTAATTTAGTTAAAAAATATAATAAGATTGTAAAGGAGACTTTTAAAAACTGCTGCCATTTGCAACTGTTTATCTTTAAGAAATCTGACCTTTCTAGATATTGTTCAACCAAAAGTACTGAAATGAATTGAAGGCTAAGGCTAGTACAAGACTATAGTTGTCATTCCTAACGACGTTTTAAATGTTTATTTTCTAATTGTATAAATAAACGTCCTAAAGTTCAACATATAAGACGCATTTATACTAATAGAATCCTGGTTGAATTTCTTTCACATATTGGATTCTATTTGAATAAAATGCCCCCAGTAACTTAAAACTCTTGTTTAATAGACAAGTAAACCCAGGTGCAAAGAGGTTACTTGGCTTGCCCAAGATCACAGAGTTAATTAGTCAAATCAACTTGCCTGATAGAGTAAAAATACTAAATAACTTTGTAGGATATTAGTATTTCCTGATGTCTTCTCCTTCCTTGTCTTAATGTTGTCATTAGTAACTTCAGCATTAGACATGTGAAAGTGAGATGATACGATCTGATGGGTAAATTTGGTTTCTGATCATAGATAAATACAACTATTTAATTTCCAACAAAATAGACTTGTGAAAGTCATCAAGGTTTCGTAGCAAGAAATAAGCTAGCAATGTCTCCTTATTTACTTCCCCATATAAATTTCTATTCTTATTGGAGTTTGGAAAAAGTTGAATCAATCACCTTTTCTTTCCCTCTAGATTCTGAACAAATTGAGAATTATACACAGGAAACAGATGGGATTCCAGATATCAACTTGATTATTAATAAATTTGGACCAAAGAAGGCATCTTGGATGTAAGACTCTCCAAATAATGCCTCCAAAAGCTTACCCCTACTCAGTGACGGGTATCACAAAAGCATCGACCAAGGTAGCTGCCTGATAGTTTGCTACACCTCTTTCTACCGTCTCCCTACTTTTTCAACCCGTCCACCATTTGTTTCATTTGTGGTCCTTTCCAAAAGAGGAACTTAGAGTGTATTCATTTTGGAGCAATGTCTGAGTTGTGTTTCTGGCAGTTCTAATTCAGTAATCATATAATTTTTTTTCAGGTATTGTGTATTTTTTTAGTCGCTGAAAGGACATTCAGTACTGTATTAAGTGATTTACAATAAAATTTGAGTCAAGAATTTCAAAATCCAGCTTTAGATAAAACAGCAACAACAACAACAAATGCCGCGGTCTGAAAAGACCACTGGCATTCATTCATTCAATAAACTTTTACTGTTTCTGCAATTTGCTACGCATAGAGAGAATATAAAGAAGAGAGATGCATAGATATGACACAGACCCAGTCTACCAGGAGAGATAAAGTTATTTAAGTAATTAGAATACACTGTGTTAAGCATTATGTGCAGACACTGCCAGATGCCTACCTATATTTTCAATACCCTTTTCTTTCTAGAAGACTCTCAGTTTTAATTACAGTAGCATTGCAACCAGCTAAAAATGCTTGATTTCCCAGACTCCTGTGCCCACAAGTGTGTGCAGGACATAAATGAGATTAAGGCAGAAGTCTGTGGAGAGATCATTCTTTCTGAACAGAGGCAAAATCTCTCCAGGATAGATCCATTAGCTCCTTGCCCCTTTGACTTCCCCCATCTTCTTAAGAATGTAGAAAAGAGTTTGAAGTGCAGCCGCCATTGTACAACTGCAAGGCAGCAGGCATTCCTACATCTAAGCATGATAGAGTGAAAATACGGAAAAATATAGGGTTCTTAATAATATCATCAAGTACCTCTGTATGCCCTCTTCCCCAGATTTCTGCTGCATATGGCAAATAAGCTGAAATCTATTTAAGCCGTTACTAATTCATACAGGCTATGACAGCAGAATGTCCCATGTCTTAGAAAACACAAAGGAGGAAGCAAAGAGAAGTTTTCACAAGAGACTGGCTTTTGAAATTTGAGCATCCTCTAGGTGGAAGGAAGGAGGAGGCAGTGGAGTCTAGGGGTTCGGGGGAACTGGAATCAGTGTGCTTGTATCCACAATGAGTTTTTACAGTGTGCCTAGCCTTGTGTATATGGGGGAAAGCCTAACTTTTCTCTGTTTCCTCATCTGTAGGGGAAGAAACAAGTATTGTACCTACTTCAAAGCATACTTGTAAATATTTTATATAAAAGAGTGATCACTAGCGATGCCGCTGAAATGACGCCAGGCACAGCACGGGCAGTGGCATGCGGGAGCACGGGGCTTCAGGCTGCCGTCCTGGTAGCCACACTCCCAGAGGCAGCTGTTTTGCGCATACTGGCTGCCTGTTACCAAATTTTTCTAGATGGAACTGTATTATCTGTTCATTCTCTCAGGGTTAAGAAGAGCTGATTAAAAAAAAGTCCTTTCCTCAGAATTTGTCTGAGCAATATGCAGGTCAAAGACTTGCGCAGCTATCAGATATGGGCCACAGATGGATCCCTGAATAGACATGGTTTTCATTTTGATGAGTATTTATCATGATATGCACCTTTCCTCTCGGTCACCTGCATTCCGTTACCAGACAGTTCCTGTTAGATTGATCACTCCCTATTCAGTTATTTTCTCTACTTGAGCAAAGGTGTTCCTAACTCACTCAGGCTTCTGACTTCCTTGTGAGATCACTCCATTCATGTGACTTTATTTTTAAATGTGCCTGGGATTTTGCTTTTATTCAGGCGCGATAAGGCCAGGCCAACAGATCAGGAGACAAATGCATTGAAAAGAATAGTTTGTTACCATTCCCAAGAGGAGGGGCCATGCCACATGCAAAGCTTCATTTTACGTGTCAACTGGACTGCCCGCGGTATGCCCAGATAGCTGATTAAATGTTATTTCTGGTGTGTCTGTGAGGATGTTTCTAGAAGAGATTAGCATTTGAATTGGTGAACTAAGTAAAGCAGATGGCCCTCGCCACTGTGGGTGGCCATCACCCAATCTGTTGAGTGCCTGAATAGAACAAAAAGGAGGAGGAAGGTAGGATTTGTGCTCCCTCTGCTGACTGCTTGAGCTGGGACATCTCTTGTCTCCTGCCCTCAGAGCTCAGGGCTCTCTGGCCTTCAGACCCAGACTGGAGTTTGTGCCACGGGCCCTCTGGTTCTCAGGCCTTTCCACTGCACCATCCGCTTTCCTGGGTCTCCAGCTTGCAAGCAGCAGACTGTGGGACTTCTCAGCCTCCATGATTGCGTGAGCCGATACTGCATGTACGTCTACGCTGTGGGTTCTGTTTCTCTGGAGAACTGAAACTAACACCCTAACCATGCAGGGCCACAAGGAAAGCATGATGCTCAGCAGGAGGCAGAAGAGGCGGGAAAACATGGGTGAAAGTCCTCACTGTGGCTTTTGTAGGAAGGAATGGATGAGGCAGAGTGAGCAGTTTAGGTTTGGCTTGTTTGAACAATTTTGATGGGCTCTGGTCTGTAGGGGTAGTCCTTAGTTATCTGAGATCTGGCCCTGAGATGATTGGGGCAGAGGAATATTGCCTCCTGGAGTGTAAAGCCAGACAGAGGATGTGGTTCAGAGTATGGGCTCTGGATTGATTGGTTTGCCTATCGAAGGTGTGTTCACAAGTAAGTCATCTACTATTAATATCTCTAGGAACTAGCTAGCCCTAGAAGGTCAGTAAGGCTCTAAGATGTCAAAGCATTATAATATATAGAAAATAAAAAACACAATTAATACAAACTTGGGCCCTGGTTTCGTGTTTGTTGATTTATGCTATTTCAATTGTGTCTATTTTTAATTTTTTTCTGTGCCATGTGAATGACCAGTTCTAATAATCTTACAAATGAACAGGCTACACACTGTTAAAAACATATGTTATTCAAAATAAAATTATTCAAGTGTTCAGATTGTTTTGGCTGGATTCTTTTGGAGTCTTTATTTCCCAGGTAATTGCTATTATTTTTCACTCACCCAGACAAATGAAAAGGGAGGCTTAGTCAGTTGTCTTTAAATAGATACTTCCCAGTTTACATTTAAACATGATTAATTGTAGAGCCTACAGTTACTACAATTAGTCTAATGTATAAAATTATTCTATATGCCCAAATACTGATCATCTTGCCATCTCTCTCCAAATAAGAGCAGCTTGTTAAATAAAAAATATTTCAGGGGAAAAAAACAGTTATAGAGAATCCTAAGAGACAATAAAAGTGTTTTTCCAATGAAATACTATAATTTTTTCAAATGCTGTTTGATCTTCCCTTTCTGTAGACTCATAAACACCCTATGAATTGGAACTATATCTACCTTATTCATTCTCCAACCCCATCACCTAATTCTACTGTGTGACAAAGCTCTCACACAGGAGAAGCTCAATAAACATTTGTTGAAAGAATGAATAATGAAGAAATTAATGTAAATAATGAGACACATGAACATGAGCATATTTTCAGCCAGTGGGGAAGAAATTTCTGTAGAATTCTGCTAAATTAAGTCACTAAAGTTCACTTCTCCATTTCTTGCAGGCATGGGAACACATATCAAGAACAGCACATCAACCAATACAGTACTATAGAAATCACTTCTCCTAAATTTCCCCTACCAGTCCTCAAGCCAAAATTCTCAAATCACAAACTGGTATTTATTTGAACTTGCATTTGTATAACTCAGTAGAGTCTGTAAACCTCTGTTAATCAACAATCTCCACAATTACCTGAGACATATTTAGGACAAGCTCATGTTCCCATCAGCTCAGACATTTATACAATCGTGGCTCCAGAGATTTCGAGCCTCAAAAAGAAAAAAAAACAAGCATTCATCTTGAAGTGAGTGGGAATTTTAGGCATGGCACTGGGCATTTTATTAGGCTATTGTACTTGGAAATGTATAATCTCAAAGATGGTAGAGGCAGCTTATATTATCCTATGCACTCACATCTTACATAAAAAAGAAATATTTTGCTCTAACGGTTAAATAACGCACAGAAACAGCCAGTGAACACGAGGGCAGTGATTCAGGTTCCAATTTCCTGTTTTTTTCCAATGTGTCTGGTCAAAAGGGGTCTGTTAGAATTATTAAAATAATAAAATTGCTAATCTTAAGTTCATTCAAATCATTGACCCAAGGAGTTTATTTTGTGCCTCCACCGTCTATGTCTTTCGCACCTTAGGCAATTCCCCACAGTCCCCCACCCTTAGTGTTTCCGCACTCTCCGTATCTCTTGAAAAGCGATCTAACCAACTCACTTACTTGCAAGCAGTGGCATATTGGTAAATGTTTTGAAACTGACTCTCCAGCAATATAAAAGTCCTATTCTGTAGCATTTGCCAATTTCTATGATGTAAATACTCCCACCATTGCCAATTTTAAGGGTAGCTGTCTTTAAAAACGGGATTTCAAAATTCCTGGAAAATTATCAGTCAGTGACTAAATCACTGGCGAAGCTTAATTTATTACCCTTCTGAAAGGCATTTGTATTTACAAAGGCTACTCAAAATATGGTCCCACCAGCAGCATCACATTTTCTGGAAGTTGGTTGGAAATGTAAATTCTTGGGCCCCCACAGTAAACTTACGCAAGCAGAATTTCTGGCAGTGGGGCTCAGAAATTTCTATTTTAAAAGGCGTCCAGGTTATTCTTATGCACACTAAAGTCTGAGAAGCTCTATACTGAAAGACAATGCAGTATCTAACATATACATGATGTCTGTATTAGTTGCTAAGGCTACCATAACAAAGTACCCCAGATTGGGCGGCTGAAACAATGGGAATTTATTCTCTCACAGGTCTGGAGGCTAGAAGTTCATGATCAAGGTATCAACAGGGTTGGTTTTATTCTGAGATCTCTCTCCTTAACTAAATGGGCTTCTCCCTTTGTCTGCACATGGTGTTTCCTTTGTGTCTGTCTGTGTCCTAATCTTCTCTCCTTATAAGGACAACAGTCATGTTGGACTAGGGCCCAGCCAAATGACCTCCTTTAACCTTAATTACCTCTGTAAAGGCGCTATTTCCAAATACGGTCACATTCTGAGGTACTGGGGGGTTAGGACTTCAGCATATGAATTTTAGAGGACACGATTCAGCCCATAACAGTCTAACAAATATTTGTTACCTACATTAATAAAAATAAGATGTGAGGGAGAAAAAAACCCAACTTGGTGAAAGGCAAGGACCCACACTCTAATTACTCCTAGATAAGGGATTCATCTACTGAGTTAGTGGTCAGAGAATGGTATTTACCAAAATCACTCAGTAGCTAATGAAAAAACTTGCACCATTATGTGATTTTAGTTTTTATTAACTAACATATTTGCTATTCTTATGAAGTCTAGAGTTAAATATACCACTTGGAGACACCTACATGAGCATATCTAGTTGACATTTGATGTCATCGTCTTGTTGCCCAAATTCAGCAGACCAGGTAAGCCAGCTCCACCACAAAATGGGAGCTAGAAGTCCTCTTTTTGTTTAGTGTCCTTCCTCCTGCATGTCAGGCATTGTGAGCTGTTTTACAATTCATAATGATGAGTAATATTTCACAGACCCCTACATACCCATACACAGAAATACATAAAATAAATGTGGGACTGTAATACATTCTCTCTTTTAATGTAACGATGTCTGCTGTTTTGGGTCACTCAATTATTAAACTCTACTTTTGGCATGTTTAATAATTCTACTTTGTCAAATTCATTGAAATGTGTCCAGTATGGACATTTGGGTGCTTTATCTTAGAAGAAACAATGCTTGAAACTTATACGTAGTGTGACATCAGCAATCTCACATGCTGAAATTATTAATGATAAAACTATATTCTTGAAGTTTTCCAGTATATCTTTGAAGATTTCTGTTGTGAGCATATCTTGAATGCTTGCACATGTAGAATCATCCTAACTCTTGCTGCCATTCATCTCTTGAATGTTTTCAGATTTTGGACATGAAGGAGGGCAAGTGTAAAAATAGTCATCTATTTTAAAAAATTAAGGTACAAGTAGCAAATATCAATCTATGATCCCAAGATTTGTCAGATGGTTTCAAAGAGAAAAATAATGTATCATCATTAGCAAACTCCCCAGGCAGAAGCTGACATATTGCCTTTGATTAAATTTATGTATCACGTGTTTTTTTGTAGCTATATGTGACAGATAGTTCCCCATGGCATATCAAACCAAAACTATCCAAACGTTTCATGCAGTACACCTCGCCTTTCTGAATTTAGGGCACCAATTTTTTCAAACAAGAAGGATAAAAGGCTTTCTGATTCTCCCTAGGCATTCCTGGAAAAGAACCACATCATCCCAGAGGTGAAATGGCTACTGGTGTTCACGTAGTTCAATTTCCTACTTAAATGGGAATTCCCTCTACACTGTCCCTAACAAGCTGTCACCAGCCTTTGCTCACACACTTCCTGAGAGAGTGTACTTGCTGCGTTGGCAGGATCCTGTTGGTTCTTGGTCCTACTCTATACTCTAGGGCAGCACTAAATTACTGACTCCCACAAATTATAAATCATATAGTTCAACCCCACTTTCAGAACCTTTTATATCTTTCTTCTGAATTAAAAAAAAATCCCCCAAATATTCCTCAAATAACCTTTTAATGCTTCTTTATTCTCAATAAAGAAATATATTTGTTATGCAACAATTTTAAAAATGAAAATAAAAACAACTAAAAATATTCCTTCCCTTGAACCTATGCTTTCTCCAGGTATTGCCTTACCTCTCTTCTTCTATGACGTCAAGTTTCTGGAAATGCGTATTACACGCTTGTTTCTACTTCCTCACTTTCTGTTAACTCTGGAGATAATGGGGTCTCATCCCAACACCACCACTGAAACTGCCATCCTCAGTCATATCACTCTATCTTTCTAAAACATCTAAGTATTACTGATCATTCTTTCCTTTTTAAAACTCCCATCTCTCTTGTTTACTCTGACACATTGTTTACTGATTCTCACTCATGTCTCTGGTCGACCCTTTAAAGTCTTCTTCTTGGACTTATCTTGCTTGTTCATTCCTTACCCAAATCTTTCTCCTGTTTTCGTCTTACTTCTAAGGGAAAAAGAAAAGCCTTCATAATGTCTGCAAACCCCCTAAAATTGTTTTCAAAATGTTTTATGTATATTCCTAGGGATAAGAATATTTACTGAGTACTCAAAGGCTTCCTGAACTATGAAATGAAGCTCTACATTGCTCCTGGGGTAATCTCATCCACGCCTATGATATCGGCTACCTCCTGTATATCATCCCAAGGCAGCTCCACGGATGCCTCTCCAGTGCCTCAAACACAACAAGACCACACGCTGAATCTGTCTCTCACACAGTATCTGCTGCCTTTGTGAGTTCCATCATTATCCACCCAGTCATCCAAAATATAAACCAAGAACTAATCCATATCCATCCTTACTCTCCAAATCCAACTGCTAACGAAGTCCTCTCAATTAGACCCCTTTAACATCTTCATAATTTATCCCCTCTTTATCCTTATGATAGCTTTAGTTCAAGGTGACATCATTTCTCAAGTCAATTAATCTAACAGATTCTTATCTGGTCTCCCTGTCCCAAAAATTACTCCTCTCCAATCCATTCTCTAAATTTCTGCTCAGTATTTTATACCAAAGCCCAAATCTGAGCCACACACTTAACTATTCAAAGCCCAAAGCTCAACCGGACATTTCATTATTCGCTTTATAGTTTCCAACTATTTTCAGGGTAAAAATATGTACCTCTTAAGACACTATGCAATGCTCTGGCCGAGTATCCAGCTCATCCCTTGCTACTCACCATCATACCTTTTCAGCCTCCGTCTGCCGCCCCTTGCTCCCAGTATTTCCTGCTGCCCTCCTCACCCCCAGTCATATGGCTACCTCCCATGTATTCTTCAAAACTCAGCTCAGAGGTCACATCATTCATTCCTTTATTCATTCATTTAACAAATGTTTATTAGGTGCGATCTCTTTATTAGACATTATTCCGATGGTGAAGACGTAGTATAAGTAAGACAGACATGATCCCTGTCCTCCCAGAATTTACCTTCTAGCTGCAAAAGCATTCACACCAATAACTTCACAATTAATTGTTTTATTAAAACTATAATAAGTGATAGTAGGAGTAAATATAAGGTATGTTGAGAATATTAATACAGTCCTGATCTAGATTGACATAAAAGGGGAGGCCTTCTTGTGGAAATTATGCTTAAGCTGAGACCTGAAAGATTTATGGATATCCCTAGGTGAAAGAGGGAAGGGATTCCAGGTGAAGGGAATAGCATGTTCACTGTGCAGAGATCTTGAAGCAAAAACATCCATCTTGTATTGGAGGAACTGAAAGAGGGTGAGTAGCCGTAGCCCAGAGTGCAAGGTACATGATAATACAGGTTGAGCCCAGAGATGTAGGGAAGAGCCAAATTATACTGAAATTTTAGAATCTTGTTAATGGTTTTAGTCTTAGCCTAAGAACAACCTATAGGTTTTAAGTAGGCAAGTGACATAGTTTGACAGGCCTTTGTATCACTCTGACCTTTGTTCAAAGAATGGATGGGTTGAGTAGAAGGTGGAAATGCAGAGAGAGCTTTTTGGAAACTTGTGCAATAGTTTTTGACTTACAGTGGATCAACTTATGATTTTTCAGCTTTATGATGGTATGAAAACAATACACATTCAGTAGAAACTGTACTTCTAGTACCAGGACAACCATTCTGTTTTTCACTTTCAGTACAATATTCAATAAATTACATGAGATATTCAACACTTTATTATAAAATAGGCTTTGAAATAGATGATTTTGCCCAACTGCAGGCTAATGGAAATGCTCTGAGCACATTTAAGGTAGGCTAGACTAAGCTATGATGTTTGGTAGGTTAAGTGTATTAAATGTACTTTCAACTAACAATATTTCTACTTATGGTGGGTTTATCAGGATGTAACTCCACTGTAAGCCGAGGAGCATCTGTAGTTTGAGCGGGGTGCGATAGTGGGGCTGGACTGCAGTGGTGATGGTGCAGTTAGAAAGCAGACAGATGTGCATATTGTTTAGAAGGTAAAACTATCAGGACTTGATGAAGGACTTACATGGCAGTTAAAAGAAAAAAAACAGTAAAGATAACACCTATGTTTCTAGTTTGTGCAATCTGATAGACAATTATGCCATTCATCAATATAAGGAACACTGGACGAGGAACAAGTTTCAGGGGTCAGTCATGAAACCAGTTTCTAATATGTTAAGCTCAGAGATGATGTAAGTGAGCAAACCTGGAGGACAAAAGTGGTAATGTCAAAGTTAAAGGCCTTAAATTAGGAGTCAGTACATGGGTAGTAATTAAATTCATAGATGTAATCACCCTAGAATATAATAATAATAATAAAATTAATAACAGCAGTTAACATTTATCAAGATTTTACTGCCTGCTGTCACTTTATTAATGGCTTAGCAGGTATTAATTCATTAAATTGGCACAGAAACGTATGTGGTGGTCACGACGCCTATTGCCCGCTTTACAGATGAGAAATAGGAGGCTCAGAAAGACTCGGTGAGTTGACGCGAGTGAAGTGACAGAGTGAGAATCAAACGCAGCCAATGTTGTTCCAAAGCCCAAACACTGAGCTAAGTACGACGTGTAAAAAGCACTTTCTGATTGGCTGAATGAAGTAATTTTGCTTCCAAACCACTCACCGTCCTGGTTCGCACACCCTCACAATCCTGAAGCAGCCTTCAGTCATGGCATTTGTGATCAAATTAAACTAAGTCCTTTCCATATGAGTTATTACCGAACCAGCCCTCACCCTCCTGTACTTATCTGATTGTAGATTTCACCTCTAAGAACAAGTTTATGGTGACAACTGTCAAATTTTCTGTCCTTGCTGTTGCCCTTCTGCCAAATTATCAAGTTCACTTTGAATCCTTGTGATGGCTGGTACGCAAGGGGGCCCACTACATGCGACCTTTTTACTCCTTCCTAGTTCTTACTCAACCAAGGCATCATACAAAAATTCAACACAATGAAATACTAAAATAGCACTTTTATTTCTGGTAATATAGTATATTACATATGTGGCTTAACTATAAAACAACAATGTGCATCTTGATAAGGATCTCCAAAATGACATATTTAGCTGCCCCATTATAGGCTACACAGACAAAAAGTAGCCTCCCTGCAAAAAAGCCTGTCAGTGTAAAACGTACAGCGTGGAGAAGCAGAGTTGAATGCATCCTTCCTGCACATGAGTACATTCCCTGGCAAAGAAAAGGTAAAGAAGTTATAAAACCTTAAGATGAGGAGTTATCTTAAAGGTTAACCAACCAGTAATAGACTGCAGTGCATTCTCCACAAGTTTATTCTCAGCTCCATGGGAGAGCTCTGCGTGTGTACCCACAGTGGACGTAACCTTGTAGGGACCACTTGTAACTGTCGGCCAGATTTGTCGCCATGTGCATGTGAGTATTGCCGACTTGTGCGGCTGTGATGACAGTGTGTCTAAGCTGTCAGAAGTGTGGACTTGATTCAGCCAGCACGCCTCTGAATACACTTACTTTTCTTTCATAAGGGCAATTCTAAACATTGTATGGGAACATAGGTTCTCAAATTTTAATAAAATTTAAGATTATTGGAATCATCATCCAAATTTACAGTGTTCCCAAGTTTGACATTGAGTTGCAGCTAAACTACATGTGAGATCAGCTATACAGATAAAAATATTATATTATAAAGTTTCAAACATAAAATTTTAAAATAATCTTGCTTGAAGTCATGCCAAGATGCAGGAGAAATCCATAAAATTCAATTATTGTGCCTAAACCATGTTATTTGATATTTTAAGAGCTTTATGCAAAAGTCCTTTTTGTGTTAAAAATGTAGGAATCTAAATTATATAACATTTCATTGTACCTATATTGCAAATGAAGAAGATCATGAGATTCTTTTATTTTTGTCTATAGTATAGTCTAAACAAAGCTTGTGGGCTTTTAAGCGGCACAAGTACCCGGGCTGGTTGCTTCCGTATCCAGGAGGCGCTGTATTTAAAGTTGGTCCTTCTGTGGAGACAACTGCTGATAAGCAAACCGTTTCCTTGGAAACGTCGAAGCACCATCTGACAGTTTGCTGAACACCTAAAATTCACAGTTGATCTCCAGTAGCCTGCACCTCCCTGCACCTCGGCAGGCTGATGTGCGGGAGCGAGCCGCACACTGGGGTGAGGAGTCGCGTCTGCATATTTATTGGGCAGCAAATTGCTCACTGTCAGTCTCCGCCGAAGACTCTATTCTGGCTCCTTTTATTATCTTGGAATTCATTCCATGACTAAAATGTTATATTTAAAGTTCAATACATAGCAAAATTTTAATTTAGAAATAGTAAAATAGTATCTGGTTTCTACCTTTTAAAACACGAATTGCTGGAATGTCTATTGAGGGCTGAGTCTCCCTTAAATGTGGAAGCCAGCGAGAGCCCGGTCAGAGCAGACGCTGGGTCTCACTGAAACGCGCACTCCTTACCGCCGCCACTCACCCACCCTGCCTGAGAAAAACACCGGGGGACACTGGGGGACACAAAAAGAATCACAACTTACCTTAAATCAAGTCCACCAGTTCCCTCCTACCCACGGAAGATACCCTCCAAGACCCCCAGTGGTTGCCTGAAACCACAGATCGTACTAAACTCTATGTATACTATGATTTTTCCTATACATATATAACTATGATAAAATTT
>NW_012146412.1:3063759-3153543 GCF_000956105.1 Propithecus coquereli | reverse complement strand
TATGTGAATGTGCTCTCTCCTCTCTCTTTCTCTTTCTCTATCAAAATATCTTACTGTACTGTGCTCACCTATTTTCAAAAGTTAGTTGACTGTGGATCCAGCCTTATTACCATTCTCATTACATTAACAGTGGCTGATACTTGAATAATTATAATAATATACTGTAATAAAAGTATGTGAATGTGGTCTCTCTTATGCGAGAACACTCTCTCTCTCTCTTTCTCTCTCCCCCTCCCTCTCTCCCCCCATATCTTTCTGTACTGTACTCACCTATTTTTGGACCGTTGGCTGACTGCAGGTAACTAAAACCACAGAAAGTGAAACTACAGAAAAGGGGGCCACCGTGTAATGAATCAATGCCGTGCTGCTATAAATAAACAACAATATATTCTAAAACATGTTTATCATATGTTCTGCTTCATTTGAGCTTTATCAAACACTGCCCATCTGTGTCACCAACATTGAAAAACATGGGAAGAATACAAAATTCAACAATCAGTAGATTGGGTTTGGGAAACAGAGATTACAAGGCTGAGTGGTGACTTTCCTCTATGTTCTAGCCAGTGGTCCTCAGAGGATTGTGCCCGGACCAATAGCAGCAGGATCACCTAGGTACTTGTTAGAAATGCAAAATTCCAGGTTCCACCTTAGACCTACTAAATCAGAACCTCTGGGGTAGTGCGTGGCCACTCGCGTTCTAAGCCTTCCAGGGAACTCTGATGCAGACTTAATGCTGAGAACCACGACTTTAGCATAAAAATTGTGGGACAGTCATACCTGAAGATGGCCCTCAGGTGTTGCAAGGATGGCTCCCTGCAGATTGTCAGACATGAAGCAAACGATACGAAGGTGCCAGGACTGTATTAGCAGAGTATTGACAAAAGGGTCACTGGGTTCAGAGCAGTGAGTGAACAAGAATGTGTCATTATGTGAGACCAGAGAAGCTACCAGCCGTATGATCCTGAGGGAGGGGCAAAAAAGCAACAGTTGCTTCACTAAATCATTAAGAAAATGTTTTAATGAGGGGAAGACGGGCATTGCTGAGAATCTCAGTAATATCTGTCCTCTGCAGCCAAGGTCGCTGGTAGGAGATGCTGCTATGGAACTGGGCTCCTACCGTCAATGAGGCAATGGGGATATGGTATTCTGAAATGTGAGAGGCCAGATACACCCTCAGGCATTGGAGGCAATATAGATACAATTGCTACAACAAGTAGAAACTAAGATGGCAACAAGGGGCTAAAAGACCGTCGTACTCCTAAGGGCAAGATAAGTTGAGCAGCCAACAAAGGCATAGCTTGACTCGCATAAACAAATTGGTCAAGAGCTGATGAGCAGCTGCTGTGTTGGAAAATCCTAATCTCTCTTCTATTTCCCAGACCTGAGCCAATTTTCAGCTCCAGAGCCCATCAACTAAAGGGGAAGCTGGAACCCACTAAATAAGTCCCCTACAACACCACAGAAAGTAGATATGACCCTTGAAACAACCTACAGACATTTACCATGTGACAGTTGTCAGAATCAAAATGGAGCCACTTCATTCAAAAAAGAAAGAAAAAAGAGAAACCTTTGACAAACAGAGCTGGGGAAGGCCATGAAGAGAGGGTTTGATAACAAAACTATCACAAAATATTCTTCAAAACCCACAACCCTGTACAAAAGCCACCTTAAAAAAATTTTTTTTTCTGCGAGGACACCTGCACAGCAACTGCCTGTTCAACCTCAGACTGGCGTCACCCTAATTATTGATCTTTGTTGCCAAGGATAACTGTTTCAAAACAATTATGTAATCCTCCCCATTTTTCCTTTAAAAACCTTCGTTATCCTTTATCTCCTGAACATGCACATAGGTTACCATTGATTGCCCACATTGCGCTGCAATGCTCTATTTCCAAATAAATAACTTTTTTTAGGGAGCCTCTCTCTGTTCATTATTTAGGTTTACAACTAGATGAACTAAACTGAGGAAAGGAAAATACCCAGTTATTTTGAAGACTGTTAGATCTTAGTGGTAACTGACACCAACAGAGCTAAAATGTCACCATGAACATCTATTTAAAAAGAGACAAACTAGCCAGGCATGGTGGTACATGCCTGTAGTCCCAGCTATTCAAGAAGCTGAGGTGGGAGGATCGCTTGTGCCCAGGAGTTACTCTGGGCAACACAGTGAGCCCCTATCGAGAGAGAGAGGAGAGAGAGAGAGAGAGACAAACAGAGGCGGGGTATATATAAACGGCATCCTAGCTTGTGTCCACATCACAGTAGTTCCCAGGATCCGTCCTGCTACCATTTCTCTAGTCCCTGAGTGCATAACTGGGATGGATACACATAACCACTGCACAGCTCTCGCAACAGATCCCAAACCTGTGCAGTAAGACTTGTTATGACAGGACTGGCCAAACACTTGAAACAGTCCCCTTTCCTCAGCCAAGATAGTAAATCAGAAGCAATACCAAAGGCCAGGTGGAATATCAGACATTAGTACCACCCTCAAAAATTTAAAGCATGCCCAGTGTAGCCCCACACAAACCCATGAAATCGTGGCAGATGATTGGAGACTACCATCAGCTTACTAAGTGGTGACCCTAATGGTGGCAGCTATGCCAGAGGTGATGTCTTCACAAGGACACTCCAACCTGGCCTTGGACACTGGTGTGTGACAATCAGTCTGGTGAATGCATTGTTTTCAACACCATCAGGAAGGAAGATCAAAAGACGTTCTCATTAGCGTGGGCCTTAGCAGCACACGTTCATTCTCTTGCCACAACTATGTTCCTCGCTTGCTCTCTGTCAAACGATGATCTGATGGAAACTCTGTCATCTCAGTCCTGGGCAAAACACCGCATGGTCCACTATAAATGTAGCAAATTACCTTTTTATTGACTGAAAAGTGTAATCAAAACATTGTACTTGGGCCCTAAAGTCCTGGAAGATAGCAAACTGATTTCGTAGATGTAAATGGGTGAGGATATTCCAAAGGAACATCAGTGATAGGCTCATCAGCACTGGCTGCCCTTCCCTGTGTGGAGAGTCTTTCCAGGGGGCTCAGATGAACACTTGAGTCGTGCTGTTCCACTGGAGACTTCAAGAGCCAGGAGGGGCTTCACTATGTACCCTTTCTTCTGCCACAGCAATTGGCAGTGTTCCAGGTATAGGATGATTCACCAGCTTGGGTCCCAGAGGGAAGATGGTATCGAGCAGAGCCACGGTCCACAATGGACATTTTTGTTGCAAGCCAGAGAGATTTTGGTGTTATTATACTGCATAACATAACCTCTCCCGACCAAATCAACATATCTCTGTAATGAAGTTGACAAAGACCAACCCTACCCTCCAGCAAGGATGAAATGCCATGCCTACAGGAAAACTTCCCAACTGTAGCCATCATAGAATATGATCAGTTCTGACAAAATTAAGGAGTTATCTTTATGCCAACTAAAGAGATGATCAATGTAAAATGAATTATAACATGCCATGAAAGTCTGCTGAAATGATAGATGATACTGCCAGTCATTGCAAACAAAAAAGAACAACAATCCCAGAATCTAGAAAGAGTAGACATAAATGGAAATATTGTTATTTCTTCCAAAAACATGACTGAGGAAGAAGTTTCTATATCTGGCTGATAAAGGACATATGCCAATACTTTAAAAGTTTTTCCATTTAATAAAAAACTGTGACTCACTAGGCCCTCATACCCTTGTGAAAACAATCCTTAAAACCATATAATTCTGTTTTCTCTCATTATATATTTTCAATTTTACTTTCCAAATTAATATGAATGTTTTCTGTTGATTGTTAGAGAATACATTGATGAGCCAACAAGAGCATTCTGATCACTTGGCAGTACATCTCATTTCTTATTAATGATTAGCATTCTGATGGCAATGGAGACAAAGCCTCTTAAAAATAGTAAACGCTTGACATACTTTGCATCCTCCCATCCCCTAATTAGTGAGTTCCCAAAAGAATTTGTCCTTGGCTTCAAATCTTTATCTTCAGCCTTGGCTTGCAGTCCCCAAACCCTGGGCTGTGGACTGTAGGGGTCTGTGGCCTGTTAGAAACCTGGGCTGCACAGCAGGAGGTGAGCGGTAGCCAGCAAGTGAAGCTTCATCTGTATTTACAGCCATTCCCCATCACTTGCATCGCCCCCTAAGCTCCACCTCCTGTCAGATCAGCAGCGGCATTAGATTCTCATAGGAGCAGGAACCCTACTGCAAACTGCACATGCATAGGAGAGATCTAGGTTGCACACTCCTTAGGAGAATCTAATGCCTGATGATCTGAGGTGGAGCTGAGGCAGTGATGCTAGCACTAGGGAGCGGCTGCAAATACAGATTATCATTCGCAGAGAGGTTTAACTGCACAATAAATGTCATGCGCTTGAATCATCCTGAAATAATCCCCCCAACCCCAGTCTGTGAAAAAATTGTCTTCCTTGAAACCAGTCCCTGATGCCAAAAGGTTGGGGACCACTGGCTTTGGCAACCTCATCACAAATAATTTATCAGATGAGAAAAACTCTCAAATTTTTGTCCCCAATCCTGACAACTTTTCTATGTTCTAGTCCTGGCTGAAGTCTTGTCAACATCTCAAATGCATCTAAGCAAATTCCACGTAAAGTAAATGGAATCCTTTGCTGCCCCTCACAAAACCAATCCCACTCCTTTGTTTCCTTTTTCTGTTGTGTGGCCAACCAGATAACAGTCTTCCTCCGCTCCGCTCTCCTGCTTCCTCTTATCTGAAACAGTGGTTGCCTCTTTCCCCACTTTCCACTGCCTTATTTTGTCCTCCTCAGTTTTTTTTCTGTTGAATCCACAGATATTCTCACCAATTCTATAGCCAATCTCAAAATGATGTTAAAAGTTTCTAGCCACCTCTCCTTCTATGACACATTGGGTTTTAAAATTAAGGGTCTTTCCATACTCAGGGCCAGTACCCAGGCATAATTGCTAAGTGTTCGGATTTCTTTCCTGACGAGCAGACCCAGGACCCAATTATGCAATGCCGATCCCTGAGTCTACATGTGACCTGCTGGTCAAGCCAAAGCACTTCTGCTCTTCTCAGTGATCCTACCTCGTGGTTCTAGAGCTCATTACGTACCTCAGTCCCAGTGAAATGGTTTCTGACACATTGTCTGGGTCATCTCAATTCCCTTCCATGGGTCTCATTTGTGTCCCCATTCCTTTACCGTATATTGATAGAACTGCCGGGATCTCACCATTGCCCTTGCCATGTCTGGATTCCATATTATTGGGCTCAGTCCACATGCTGGAATACTGTGACAATAGCCTTCACTGCTAATGTCAGTTTTCCCTAAGACCATATGCCAACCAACTACATTTCATTTCCTAGGACTTTTGCATGAGTCTCCCCCAGCTTGAGGTCCCTCATGAGAGAGTAGGTTCGGTCCCATCCATGTTTCTTCACCTTCTACATTGCCAGAGCCCCATCTATCACTTATACACGAAACAACCCAAGTTCTGACAATCTGTTCTATCCTACGTCTACAATGCTTCTTAAAAACAGTTTACTCTCTTATGAACACTACCACAAATACTTCAGACCAAATATATCCAATAGAAATATTATATAAGCCACATACATAATTCTAAATTTTTCAGTTGCCACATTATATAAAGTTTTAAAAGCAAGTGAAGTTAATTTTAATAATATACAGGATTTTATTTAACCTAGTATGTCTAAAACAACATAATTTTAAAATGTAGTCATATAAAAAGTATTAATAAGGTACTTAGCATTCTTTTTGAAAACTAAGTATTTGAAATCTGGTGTGTAATTAACAATTACAACATATTTGAATTCAGATGCTACTTTTCATTTCATACACTGATCTGTATTTAGATTTCATAGATTTAGTATTGAAAAAATAGATTCACATACTCACGTTGTTCCAAACACATATGAAAAATTTTCTAATGATTAAATTGAATACTAGTTTTTAAATTTAAATTTAACTAAATGTAAAATTCAGTGCCTCAATTGTGCTAGCCACATTGCAAATGCTCAATAGTCACGTGTGGCAAGTGGCTACCATATTGGACAGCAGAGGTTCAGACTCATTACTCTCTCAGATTATGACCAACTCATTACTCTCTTCAACTCCTCCCACCCTAATGTTTTTATGTATAGCTGGTTCATTAATAATTCTAACAAAAATTTCTGATTATTTCTTATCAAAGATTTTGAAGGCTTTCTAGTACCAGGAATCAATTCCAAGCTTCTTAACCTCTGGCCCTCATAGTCTTCAATGATTTATCTTCAACAGTCTTTTTGATCTTATTTCCTTCTACTCTCCTGGGCATCTCTAATCAAAAACAACTATCCAGTCTTTCTTCTTATATCCCAAACTTTTCCTCCTCATGTCTATACATATTTTTCCTCTTTTATAACTTCCTTATATATTATAGATTATAGCTTTCTTCTTTTCTATAATTCTATCATAATAATTCTATCATAATAATTAGAACCTAATTCTACATAAAGACTTATAATTCTATATAAAGGTTACACACACTTACCACCACCACCCCAGCTCCCAAAATCTCAATGAGATAACAATATAAACATTTTTTAAGGAGACAAATTCTCAAGGACCAGGAGAACTGGAGAGGACATGATAGCAAATGAGAGAAGTCAACAAAATTTGAAAGCTGTTGTCTTAATCCAATTGGGCTGCTATAACAAAAATACTATACACTGGGTGACTTATAAACAACAGAAATTTATTTCTGCTCTAGAGGCTGGTAGGTCCAAGATCAAGGTGCCAGCAGATTTGGTGTCTGAAGAGGGCCCCACTTGCTAGTTCACAGAAGGCTACCATAATGCTGTGTCCTTATGGTGGAAGGGGAAGGAAGATTTCTAGGGTCTCGTTTATAAGGGCACTAACTGTGTTTATGAAGACTCTACTCTCATGACCTAATCACCTCCCAAAAGCCTCACTTCCAAATATCATCACATTGGGGATTAGGTTTCAACATATGAATTTGAGAGGGCCATAAACTTTCAGTCTATAGCAGGTGGGAATGATATGTGAGTGGTAGCTGATTTTCAAAAGAAAGAAATGCAGAAATGCAAGTGCCTAGAGAGGGAAAACCAGCTACAAGCAAGACAGTTTGCTCTGCAGAACCCCAGAATGGCTTCAGAATTGGAGGTGTTGGGTACCTCTGAAGCCTGGATGAGAGGTGGTACTAAAGCCTAAGGGATCAGTTTAAAGTTTGTATAATGGGCCAGGAGTGGTGGCTCATGCCTGTAATCCTAGCACTCTGGGAGGCCGAGGCAGGGGGATCATTTGAGCTCAGGAGTTCGAGACCAGCCTGAGTGAGAGCAAGATCCTGTTTCTACTAAAAAAAATAGAAAGAAATTAGCTGGACAACTAAAAATATATAGAAAAAAAATTAGCAAGACATGGTGGTGCATGCCTATACTCCCAGCTACTTGGGAGGCTGAGGCAGGAGGATCACTTGAGCCCAGGAATTTGAGGTTGCTGTGAGCTAGGCTGATGCCACGGCACTCTAGCCCAGGCAACAGAGCAAGACTCTGTCTCAAAAAAAAAAAAAAAGAAAAGAAAAGAAACTCTGTATAATGAGGAGATAGATTTTGGGTTCCATCCTCTCCCCCCACCCTTCTACCATCCACTTAGCAGGCAACCATACCCCTTCCCTAGGTTAGCAGGACATGAGCAGTTTGTAAATGTTTGATTTTCTATTGCTGCTATAACATAATACTAAAAATTTAGTAACCTAAAGCACTTATTTTGTTACCTCATAGATCTGTTGGTTACAAATTCAGGTTTTCACTACTGCTTTCTCTGCTCTGGGTTTCACAAGGCTAAAATCAAAGTGTCAAATATAGACTCTCATCAGGAAGCTCTGGGAAAAATCCACTTCTAAGCTCACTCAGGTTATTGGGAGAATTCAGTTCCTTGAGGATTATGTGACTGAGGTCTCTGTTTCCTTGCTAGCTGCCACCTGAAAGCTGCCCTCTTTATCATCAAACTAGTAATGGCATCAAGTTCTTCTTATATTTCAAATCTCTCTGACTTCCCTTCTGTCACATATCTTTTGTCTCCTCTTCTGCCTTCTTCTTTTGCATTTCTCTCCTGTTATTATGTGCTCATGTGATTACATTGTTCCCACCCAGATAATCTAGAATAATCGCCATATCTCAAAATCAGCTGATTGGTATCCTTAATTCCATCTTCAAAGTTCCCTCACAACACACCTAGATTATTGTTAATGGAATAACCAGAGGATGGGAATCTTTTTGGACATCTCTAGGATTCTGCCTCCCACTGTTACTCAAAAACAATGAACCAGAGAGGTGCAAGAGCCTAAAACCAAGCACAGCAGAGGGAAGGGAAAAGGTAAGAGGCTGAAACCAAGGGAGGTAAGGAAGATCTTCTCCTGAATAATCCCAGGTACTTCTGTCCTCTCAGCAACAGCAACACTGGAAGCCAGGCTTTCATACCCCAAACAAGAGACTAGACAATTTCTCTTTGACAAAACTAACTGGCACAATAGAAAAGACCTGCAGCTATTTGAAGGATCTCCAGTGAATTAGCCATCCCCCACCAAGTCACCCTATAGTGAAACTTACCAGGTAACAAGCCTTAGCCATGCATTCAAAGTACCCAAACAGCTTTTTAAGTGTCTCTATCAAATATGATCACAAGGAAAATTAAATAAAAAACAAATTTTGTAACCCAAGACTTTGCCGAATTTATTTATCAATTCCAGGATTCTCTTGGTGGAGTCTTTGGGGTTTTCTAGATATAAGATCACACGGTCAGCAAAAAGCAATAGTTTGATCTTCTCTTTCCCAATTTGGATACCATTTATTTCTTTCTCATGCCTGATTGCTCTGGCTAGGATTTACAGCACTATGTTGAATAGAAGTGATGACACTGGCACCTTTATCTTCTTCCAATTCTTAGTGGGAATGCTTTCAACTTTTTGCCATTCAGTATAATATTGGCTATGGATTTGTCATCTATGGCTTTTATAATCTTGAGGTATGTTCCTTCTATGCCTAGTTTGTTGAGGATTTTTATCATGAAAGGGTACTGAATTTTATCAGTAGCACTCCGCTACACCAATAACAGTTAACCTGAGAGTCAAATCAAAGACTCAATACTATTCACAAGAGCTACAAAGAAAATAAAATACCTAAGAAAATACTTAATCAAGAAGGCGAAATATCTCTACAAAGAGAACTATGAAACACCGAGGAAAGAAATTGCAGATGACATAAACAAGTGGAAAAACATCACACTCATGGATCAGTAGAATAAACATTGTTAAAAGGTCCATACTAGCCAAAGTGATTCATAGATTCAATGCAAAATATCAATGTCATTTTTCACAGATCTAGAAAAAAATCACTCTATGCTTCGTTTGGAATCAGAAAAGAGCCCCAATAGCCAAAGCAATATTCAGCAAAAAGAACAAATCTGGAGGCATCATATTATCAGACTTCAAACTATACTACAAGGCTATAGTAACCAAAACAAGATAGTAGTGGTACAAAAACAGAGACATAGACCAATGGAACAGAACAGAGAACTCAGATATAAAACTATCCACATACAGCCAACCACTCTTTGACAAAGCAGACAACAATATACCCTGGGCTTGAAAGAAGCCCTATTCAATAAGTGGTGCTGGCAAAATTGGACAACCACATGCAGAAGAATGAAACAGGATCCATATCTCTCACCACTCACAAAAATTAATCCAAGATGTATAAAAGACTTAAATGTAAGGCATGAAACCATAAGAATTCCAGAAGAAAGTGTAGGAAAAAGTCTTCCAGATAATGGTCTAGGCAAAAAATTTATTAAAAAGACTCCAATGGCAATCACAGCAACGACGAAAATAAATAAACGGGACTTGATTAAATTAAAATGCTTCTGCACAGCTAAGGAAATAATCAACAGAGCAAATAGACAACCTACACAATGGGAGAAAATACTCAAAAGCTATACATTGGATAAAGGGCTAATAATCAGACTCTACAAAGAACTCAAGCAAATCAGCAAGAAAAAAACAAACAACCCCATTAAAAAGTGGCAAAAGATATGACCAGAAGCTTTTCAAAACAAGATAGATTAATGGCCAATAAATATGAAAAAATGCTCAATATCTCTAATCATCAGGGAAATGCAAATTAAAACTACAATGAGATATCACCTTATCCCAGTTAGAATGGCTTTTATTAAAAAGTCCAAAACTAATAGATGCTGGCATGGATGCAGAAAGAAAGGAATATTTATACACTGTTGAAGGGGCTGCAAATTAGTACAACCTCTATGGAAAACAGTATGGAGATACCTCAAAGAACTAAAAGTAGACCTGTCATTTGATCCAGAAATCCCACTACTTTGTATTTATCCAAGACAAAAGAAGTCATTTTATCAAAAAGACACCTGCACTTGAATGTTTATTGCATACACAATACATAACTGAAAAGATGTGGAATCAACCCAAGTGCTCATCAGTCATGAATGAATTAAGAAAATGTGGTATATGTTTACCATGGAGTACTGCTCAGCCATAAAAAAGGATGAATTACTGCCTTTTGCATCAATTCGGATAGAACTGGAGATCATTATCCTAAGCGAAGTATCTAAAGAATGGAAAAACAAACACCACCTGTACTTGCTGTTAAACTAGAACTAACCGATGAGCACACATGTGTACAGAGGGAAATAAAACTCAGTGGAAATCGAGCAGGGGGGTGTGGGGAGGAGATTGGCAAAAACCTACCTAACAGGTACAATGAACACTGTCTGGGTGATAGGCACACTTTCAGGCCTGAATCAAGCAAAAACATTTGTACCCCCATAATATTTTGAAATTTAAAAATACATAAAAAATCTAAAAACAAAAATGGAATAAAAAATAAATAAAAAACAAATTTTAAAAATACTACATACCCTTCAGGATCTAACTCAAATGTCTCTTTTCTAATAACAACCTTCCTGACCCCCTTAGCCGTAAGAATCATCTCCCCAAATGCCACCTAGCCCTGTCTGCATACAGTTTCCTTCATGTCATTTTTATGGATGCCTGCTATGGTTTGGATATTTGCCGTCTCCAAAACTCATGCTGAAATTGGGTCCCCAATGTGGCAGTATTGAGAGGTGAGATCTTTAAGAGGTGATTGGGTCATAAGGGCTCTGCCCTCATGAATGGATTCATCCATTCATGGATTAACAGATTAAAAGGTTAATGGATTAATGGTTAAGTACAAGAGTGGGACTGGTGGCTTTATAAGCAGATGAAGAGACATGAACCCTTACCATGTGATTCCCTGTGCTGCGCTGGAACGCTGTAGGTGGTCCCCACTAGCAGGAAGTCCCTCACCAGATGCAACCCCTTGACTTTAGACTTCTCAGCTTCCATAACTATAATAAAGTCCTTTTCTTTATAAATTAACCAGTTTTAGGTATTCTAACAAAAAATAGACTAAGACAATGCCCATCACACCTTTGCTAAGCTGTAAAGTTCTGACTATCTATTAAACTTATATAATTTAAAATTCTATCATCTTGTTCTTTGAACAATAACACTAAGAAACATTTCTTCAACCATATACTGCACAAACATTTTTTGATGATGTGCCTTTTATCCTCCATTGGAGCATGAGTTCATTGAGTACAGACACCACCTTACATTCATTTTTTCCCTTAGCTCTTAGCACAGTGCACGTCACTTACTAAATATCTATAAATTAATCAGTAAAATAAATAACATGTATCTAGTGCTTTGCTACTTCCTTGGAGATTCATATTTAATCTCGTTTAATCCTTACAACTCCATATGTGGGCAGATCAGTCATCATAATACCTGCTAACACGCATTGGTCATTTATACACATCTCTACCACACACAAAAATTTCTTATCATCCCTATTCTACAATTAATAAGTTAGATACAGAAAGGGTAAGTGAGCTGCACAAAGTCACACAGCTAGTAAGAAGTGAATTGAGATTTGAATGCTGGCAGTCTGAATCCTGAGCTCTTGCTATTGGCCAATATCTCATTGACTCACTTCTCAGAAAACAAAACAAAAAATTCCATATTATAGAAAACTGAGATCAAGTCAAAAAATATTCTAACTCAAAATCTTTAGTAATTTCTATTGTGTCTTGTTGCTTCCCATTGATAGTGTATCAATGAGTGAATAAAGAAGAGATCCACAAAGACAGAGATTTTATCTGTGGTATTCATTGCTATAACCCAGCACCTAAACCAGTGAACTTTACAAATGTTTGTTTAATAATTTGAATAAATGGTCCTGTGGTTGAGAGTAACATTACAATATCCCTTGGATCAAATCAACTCTGGAAAAATTAGTCATCAAGTTTCTAGATCTTTTAAGGTGAGGGATGTGCTCTCGAAGCCCACAAAATTACAGCAACCCAGAATATTTGGAATAAACAGTCTGCCAGTTCCTTAACCAATAACATTTTCTAGGGAGATGGTGAGCACCCAACCACAGAAATTATTATCTTGCTATTGTTATGATAAATATTATATGAAGAAGGAAAAATTACATACACATATACTACAAGGTGGGAAATGAAGTAATTATTTGGAAATTGAGAAGGAATGAAAACTCATTTGCCTCAAACAGAGTGATTTTCTAGATCTGCAGTCCCCAACCCCCAGGCCTTGGACCAGTAGCAGTCTGTGGCCTGTTAGGGACCAGGCGCGGAGGTCCACCACCCCCGCTCATCCCCAACCCTATCCATGGAAAAATTATCTCCCATGAAACTGGTCCCTGGTGCCAAAAATTTAGGGGACAGCTGTTTTAGATAAAAGGTCCTTCCTGATCTTTAAAGTTACCGAGTATTTTATCATTCCCCTGCCCAGTGTATAGACGTGCTCAAGCTGGAGACGTGCTCCTGTTCAAGGTCTCTTATTTTCTTTGTTACCCACTCCTAGGTAAGTAATAACTGTTCGACTTCAAACCGCTTCATTGTCCCTGCAGCTTCTACAATTGATCTTCTCTTTAGTGTTACTGCAGAAGTGATCTGACCTCTACCCTGATGTCTAAAGAATATTGGTATTGTCTCCCTCTGTATCCTGTTTCTCCTCTTTGACTCCTCCACTAATAGGATATGATTCTTACGCAGCACTAAAACACCCTTAATCAAATAAGGGATCTGTTTTACAACACTAGCAATAAATGGATGAAATAACCTCACTCTTCAAGGGATTGCCTTTTAGGCAATGCTCCCTTGGCTTCTCCATCAAAACAGCATTCTCCATTCAGCAGCCTTTTTGGGAGCAAATGGGCCACAATGCATTCAGTTGTTAAACTTATTGCAGCTTCTTATGCCCTCTTTTACCTAGAGCAGGGTCTTTAAATGTCTCTGCTAACCAACTGGCAGGTTGTCAGCAGGCCGCCTGGTTAAGATGAATTTTGCAGACTTAGTCACTAACCTCTATCTCTCTCCCTCATAATCCGGCCCTACCACAAGATTCTTTCAATTGATATATGATATATTTAGATTCTTCCAAACATCTTCTATTTAGTTATTTCTACGTTATAAAACTTTATGGAAATGTAGAAATATAAAGCTGTTTAAAATCATAGCCAATTTTATGCACATAGTTTCCCAACAATGCCTGTCCTTTATAGGCCAGTAATAAATACCTGTCAGAATATTTTTGCACTTATTTATTCCTATTCATGGAGAGAAGATATAACTGCATTGGTGCCCTTTTCTCTCCCTAAGGGAAATGTGAAGTCCAAGTAAAGAAAAAAATATTGTCTGCAAGAAGAGAGATTCTATACCAGAAGCTAAGCTATAATTTAAGGTTCACCAAAGACCTCACATTATTCTTGAAACCTTATTGATAAAAGTGATTTCAAAAGTGGTAAGTCAATTTAACAAAAAAACTCCTACTTAATTTCAAACCTTAATATTGTTTTGTTTAACTTAATTATTGCTGGTTTCTTTCCACTAAGGACATTGGCTATTTCCAGTTCATGTTTAAATATCTAGAGGGAATAGAATGCAAAGCTCTTGGATATTTTTCTTCTTCCATTTCTCAAAACTTTTCTCACAAGTTAAATAACAGAAAGAGACTCAATTTTTTGAAAAGCACGACATGTCCAGAAAAACAGAACTCCCTCACTATGAAGGATCAGACTTTGTGCCAGTCACTGGGCTGAGCTCTGGGGACACAGAAGGGAGTACACATGGTCCCTGCTCATGGTCTAGTGGAAAAGACCAACTCGGTTCTCACACAACGTGAGGCGTGTACCAGCATCATTTCCGAAGTCCTGTATGAGCACAGACAGAGAAGCTCTTATTCTTCCCAGGGCGTTGAGAGGCAAGAGAACAATGAAGCTCCTTGCCTTGGAGAATGAGAATAATACTGCCAAGCAGAGGGACAGTACTTCTCAAACGCAAATTCAAAAAGAAAAGAAGTTAAGAAGGAGTACATGGGCCGGGCGCGGTGGCTCACGCCTGTAATCCCAACTCTCTGGGAGGCCGAGGCCGGCAGATTGTTTGAGCTCAGGAGTTCGAGACCAGCCTGAGCAAGAGCGAGACCCCGTCTCTACTAAAAATAGAAAGAAATTAATCAGACAACTAAAACTATACAGAAAAAATTAACCGGGCATGGTGGCGCATGCCTGTAGTCCCAGCTACTCGGGAGGCTGAGGCAGGAGGATGGCTTAAGCCCAGGAGTTTGAGGTTGCTGTGAGCTAGGATGACGCCACGGCACTCTAGCCCGGGCAACAGAGCCAGCCAGACTCTGTCTCAAGACAAAAAAGGAAGGAGTACATGAAAGGAAGGAGGAATGGAGGAAGGGAAGGGAAAAAAGTATTTTTGTTTCATCCAAGTCGTTGACTCACTGGGCTGATTTTCCCATAATAAAATCACATGATTAGAATTTGAAAAATATTGTGTCAAACTGATTATTTGACATCACCTAATCAACAGAAAAAATGGTGTTAGAGAAAAAAAATACTTAAACAAAGCTTCATTTTTATATCAACCATATGCAATCAACGCGATGTTTGCTATATTGTTGATAAAGCTTCCCTTTCAGAATAATTTTGCAAGATATCCCAACTCTCAAAAGATGAGTGGTCGGATTGAAACGGCAGACGACGTTCTAGAGCTGCTCTCCCTCCCCCGAGCCTCTACCTTTTTACCTCTGATGACTCCTCTGACTCAAAGCATCAAAATAATTCAAGTTTGATATTTATTTACAGCCTCAAAAATACCATATAAACTCACAGAGGAAGGGGGCGGAGCAAGATGGCCCAGTAGAAACCTCGAGGGATCGTCCCTCCACAGGAACACCAACTTCGACAACTATCGAAGCAGGGAAGCACCGTTCGGAACACCCAAATGTCAAGTGCGTGATCGCAGTACGTGGTTTTACATTATGTCAAGGAAAAACGCTCTGCGGAGGCAGAAACGGGCCCGGGTTGCCTGAGCTCCCCTGCGAACCCCGCAGCAGTGCCGCGCCAGCGCGCCAGGCGGCGACGGAGAGTCAAGTGATCGTGGGACTCTGCCCTGGAACTTGGGGCTGCCCTGTCACAGGGAGCACGGCACAGGCGGAATTCGCGGGTGCGCCCACAGGAAGCGTGTCGATTAGCCCGGCGGGAGGGAAATCCTCAGTGCCTGGACCCGAGTTCTGGCCAGCCCCGCCGCCAGCCGACAAAACGCCGTCTGAGGCCTGGAATAAATTCCGAAGGGAGTTAGGCCGCAGAGGCTGCAGTCCTTGCACAATTCCTGCAGCCGTGCTGGCCCAGAGCCAGTGAACTCGGGGAGCGCGTGACCCCGTGGGTGGCGGCCGAGCCACCGCCTGTGTCACCCCTCCCCCAACTACAGGCAGTGCGGCGCAGGGAGACTCTTTTTCTGTATGGGGAGAAGAAAGGGAAGGGCTCAGAGGACTTTGTTTTGCAGCTTGGGTACCAGCTCAGCCACAGTGAAATAAAGTACCAAGCAGATTCCTAACGCCCCTGATTCCAGGCTTTAGCTCCTCAATGATATTTCAAGATCCAAACTGGGCCAGAAGGAACCCTGCTGCCCTGAAGGGAAGAGCTAGTGCCGGCAGGATTCGCCACCTGCTGACTAAAGAGCCCTGGGGCTTTGAATACACATCAGAGGTAGCCAGGCGACAGTGACCACCGGCTTTGGGTGAGACTGGGCTGGCTTCAAGTATGACTGGGCACGATCCTAGCTGCGATGGCAGTGAGGCAATGCCCACAGTACTCCTCCCCCAACGCCAACAGTCCAGCACAGAAAATGAGGGAAAAGAGTGAGAGACTTTGCCTGCTAATCCAGGGAGTTCTCCTGTATCTTACCTTATCCACCAAGGCAGTAAGTACCACCAGGAGTCTAAAAGAGTCACAACATTACTGGGCTTGGGGCACCCCCAGCGCTGACGCAGCTGCAGGGACCAAAGACTTAGGTCATGATATTCAATTCCCTTTGACTATCTGGAAAGCCTTCTTAAGAAGGACAAGTTCAAACAGGCCAGACTGTGAAGATTAAAACAGATACATGACTTCAATGCCCAGATATTGATGAACATCCACAAGCATCAAGAACATCTGGGAAAACATGATCTTATCAAACCAACTAAATAAGGTACAGTGACCAATCCTGGAGTGATGGAAATATGTGACCTTAAAGGCAAGGAATTCAAAATAGCTGTACTGGACAGTGTAGTTCAGCTCAATGAGCTACAAGATAATACAGAGATGAAATTCAGAAGCCTAACAGAGAAATTTAACAACAGGGTAATTTTTAAAAAATCAAGCAGAAATTCTGGAGATGAAAAATTCAATTGACAAATGAAGAAATGCATCTGAGTTTCTCGACAGCAGAATTGACCATGCAGAAGAAAGAATTAGTAAGCTTGAAGACAGGCTGTTTTAAAATACATAGTCAGTAGAGAAAAAACAAAAAAAAAGGATGAAGCCCACCTACAGCATCTACGAAACAGCCTCAAAAGGGCAAATCTAAGAGTAATTGGCCTTAAAGAGGAGGTAGAGAGAGAGATTGGGATGCAAACTGTATTCAAAGAAATAATAACAGAGAAATTTCCAAATCTAGAGAAAGATATCAATATTAAGGTACAAGAAGATCATAGAACACGGAGGAGATTTAACCCACACAGGACTACCTCAAGGTATTTAATAATCAAGCTCACAGAGGTCACGGATAAAGAAAAGGTCTGAAGAGAAGCAAGAGAAAAAAATAATATGTAAAAAAGCTCCAACACATCTGGCAGCATACTTCTCAGTGGAAACCTTGCAGCCAGGAGAGAGTGGCATGTTATATTCAAAGTACAAGATAAAAAAAATCTTAATCCTAAAACACTATATCCTGCAAAAATATCCTTTAAACATGAATGAGAAATAAAGACTTTTTCAGACACACAAAAGCTGAGGGATTTCATCAACACCAGAGCTAGCTTATAAGAAATGCTAAAAGGAATTCTTCAATAGGAAAGAAAAGGACGTTAATGAACAATAAGAAATCATTTGAAGGTAAACACAACTCACAGTTAACAATAAGTACACAAATACAGAATACTATATTGCTATAATTGCAGTGTATAAACCACCCATATCTTAAGTAGGAAGACCAAAAGACAAACCTATCAAAAGTAACTGCAATAAATTTTTGAGAGCTAGATAGTATAGAAAGATATAGAAGGAAACAACAGAAAGTTAAAAAGTGATAGAGATAGAGTTAAAGGGTAGAATTTCTGTGAGATTTCCCTTTGCTTGTTTGTTCGCTTGTATGTATGCACAGTTTTCAAATGTTTAAAATGGTTTTTGCAAGCCTTGTGGTAACCTCAAATCAAAAAACTTACAAGAGATGCACAAAATATAAAAACAAAGAAATTAAACCATGCTACCACAGAAAAATTACTTTTAACAAAAGAAGACAGGAAGGAAGAAAGAAAGAAAGAAAGAGAAGATCAGAAAACAACCAGAAATCAAATAAAAACATGGCCAGTAGTAAGTCCTTACCTAGCAACAATAACACTGAATGTGAATGAAATAAACTCTCCAATCAAAAGACATAGAGAGACTAAATGGATAAAAAAACAAGCGTCAACTATAGTTTGTCTGCAAGAAACACACTTCACCTATAAAACACACATAGACTGAAAACAAGGGATGGAAAAAGATATTCCATGCAAATGGGAACCAGAAAAGAGCAGGAGTAGCTATACTTCTATCGCATTAAATAGATTTCAAAACAGAAACCACAAAAAGAGACCAAGAAGGTCATTATGTAATGATCAAGTGGTCAGTCAGCAAAAGGATATAACAATTCTAGATATATATGCACCAACACTGGAGCACCTGGATATATAAAGCAAATATTGATCAAGCTAAAGAGAGAGAAAGACCCCAGCACAATAATCACTGGAGACTTTAACACCCCACATTCAACATTGGGCAGATCATCCAGACAGAAAATCAACAAAGAAACATTGGACCGAAGTTGCACTGTAAACCTAATGGACTTAATAGATGTTTACAGAATGTTTCATCTAACAACCACAGAATACACGTTCTTCTCCTCAGGTCATGGATTATTCTCAAGGATAGACTATATGTTAGGCCATAGAACAAGGCTTAAAAATTCAAAAAAATTGAAGTCATACCAAGTATTTTCTCTGACCACAATGGAATAAAACTAAAAATCAGTAATAAAAGGAACATTGGAAAATATATAAACACATGGAAATTAAACATTTAGCTCTTGAATGACCAGTGAGTCAATGAAGAGATTAAGAATTAAATTTTTAAAATTCTCAAAAAAAAATGAAAATGAAAACAAAACATATCAAAACCTTTGGGATACAGCAAAGGCAATAATAATAGGTAAGTTAATAGCAATAAGTACCTACATCAAAAAAGTAGAAAAGCTTCAAATAAAAAATCTAATGATGTACTTTGAAGAACTAGAGAAATAAGAGCAAAACAAACCCAAAATTAATAGAAGAAAAGAAATAATAAAGATCAGAGCAGAAATAAATGAAATTGAAACAAAAATACAAAAGATCAATGAAACAAAAAGTTGTTTTTTTAAAAAAGATAAACAAAATTGACATACTTTTAGCCAGACTAATTAAGAAAAAAAGAGAGAAAACCCAAATAAATAAAATCAGAGATGAAAAAGGAGGCATTATGACTGATACTGCAGAAATCCAAAGTGTCATTAAAGACTACCATGAGTAACTATATGCCAATAATTGGCAAACCTAGAATAAATGGATAAATTCCCTGACACATACAACCTACCAAGATTGAACTAGGGAGAAATCCAAAACCTGAATAAACCAATCACAAGCAGTAAGATAAAAAGTAGTAATAAAAAGTCTCCCATCAAAGAAAAGCCTCAGGACCTGATGGCTTCACTGCTGAATTCTCCCAAGCATTCAGAGAAAAATTAATACCAATTCTGCTTAAATTATTCCAAAAAATTAAGGAGGAGGAAATACTCTCAAACTCATTCTATAAGACCTGTATCACCCTGATGCCAAAAGCAGACAAAGAAAGACACAACAAAAAAGAAAACAATAGGCCAATATCTCTGATGAACATAGATGGAAAAATCCTCAGCAAAACGGTAGCAAATCGAATTCAACAACGTATTAAAAAGATTATTCATGATGATGAAGTGAGATTTATCCCAGGGATGCAAGGATGATTCAACATACACAAATCAATCAAAGGGATACATCATATTAACAGAACAGAGGAAAAAAACCATATGATCATTTCAATTGATACTGAAAAAGCTCTCAATAAAATTCAATATCCCTTTATGATAAAAATTCTCAAAAGACTTGGAATAGAAGGAACTTACCTCAACATGATAAAAGCCATATATGACCGGCCCACACCAAGTATCATACTAAATGGGGAAGAGTTGAAAGATTTTTTTGTATAATAAGATCTGGAAGAAGGCAAGGATGCCCACTTTCACCACTGTTATTCAACATAGTACTAGAAGTTCCACCTAGAGCAATCAGACAAGAGAAAGAAATAAAAGGCATCCAAATTGGAAAGGAAGAGGTCAAATTATCCTTGTTTGCAGAAGATATGATCTTATATTTAGTGAAAGCTAGAGACTCCACAAAATAAACTATTAGAACTGATAAATTCAGTAAAGTTGCAGGATACAAAATCAACATACCAAAATCAATAGTATTCTATATGCTAACAGTAAACAATCTGAAAAAGAAACCAAGAAAATAATCCCATTTACAATAGCTACAAATAAAACAAAATACCTAGGAATAAACTTAACCAAAGAAGTGAAAGTCTCTATAATTAAAACTATAAAACATTGATGAAAGAAATTGAAGAGGACACCAAAAACTGGAAAGATATTCCATGCTTGTGGATTAGAAAAATCAATATTGTTAAAATGTCTATCCTGTCCAAAGCAATCTATAGATTCAGTGCAATCCCCATCAAAATAACAGTGACATTCTTCACAGAAATAGAAAAAATAATCCTAAAATTTATATGGAACCACAAAAGATCCAGAATAGCCAAAGACATCCTGAGCAAAAAAGAACAAAACTAGAGGAATCACGTTAACTGACTTCAAATTTTACTACAGAGCTATAGTAACCAAGACAGCATGATACTGGCAGAAAAAATTAAAGCCATTTCCAATTTTTGCTATAAGTTGTGCTAAAATAAATGTCCTTTTATATTGACATTTGTCTGCATCTCTGCTTATTTCTGTTTGATAGATACCTTGAATTAAAATTACTGAGTTAAAGAATAGGAAATTTTACTCTTCTTGATACATATGGACAAAGTGCTTTTCAAAAAGCATGTAACAGTTAATGTATCAATCAGCATAGAACAGTATCGGTCTCTCTGTACACTTATCAGCATTGAATGGCACCATTTTTGAATCTTTGCCAATTCGACAAATGAAAATTTATAACTCATTTACATATACATTGCTGTGATTATTAATGAATTCAACATTTTGTTATAGTTATTACCATTAGTGTTTTAGTCATGTCTCTTTGCCTATTTTTAGGGTCTTTGTATTTTATTCTTGATTTGTAAAAATTTTGCATATTAGGAATTATAACATTCATATTTGTTATAAATATCTGTTTTTAATTTGTCTTGAATTTTAGTTGTTGTGAAATGTGAAGTAAGGAATAATTTTATATAAATCATCAAGTATGTTGATCTTTTTAAATCAACTTTTCCAATATGTTATGAATAGAAAATCCTTTCCTATCTCGAATGAGGCTAAAAAATTAGAAAAAAAGTAGGTGATAATTTTTTTACACATAACTCTTAGATCTAGTGAGGCTCGGTATCTTCGTCATGTAATAGGATTTTAACACATTACCATTATTGTCATAATTGAACTATTTGGTCTTACGATATCTTGCTTTATGCTTTTCTTTTCTATCCTTTCTTTCTATTCTTTTGTTCCCATAGGTGTTTTTTCTTCTCTAATCATTTGGAAGTTTCAAGTTTCATTTATTTCTTGTTACAGGCTTTTACCATTAAGTTATTCCCAAACTTTCTTTAGCCAATATTCCAAGATTAACACTATTGAGAATGAAATCGTATTTTTTTTACTACCCACTATATAACGTAGAAATTTTAGCCTCCTTTGACTTCCCCCAACCCAATCTTAATTTTCAGTATACTTTAAAACAACTTGGGGTTGAAATTATTTTTTTATATTATACAACTTCTTTTTCAAGGATATATTTTCACTGAGTTTTGCAAATTTACATATAATATGAAAATTCACAGAATGATTATGACAAGAAACTACACTGATTAGAGAGAATTTATTATACTGATTGTATATTATTTTATATTTTTTAAAGTATCAGTTTCCTAAACTGATACTTTAAAACATCCAGATTGAATACATATTTCTTTTTAAATCATTTATCAGTTTTATCTCATTGATTCACAAACAATTCCTAGCTGGCAACCAAGCTCAGCGGGAACGCTGTGACGCTGACAGTTTGTGACACAGTCTCTGTGCCGTCTGAGTGTGAGGTGCAAAGAGGAGATGCCCAGGACCAACACAGGAACACTCACAATATTACGTGTCTTTCCATTCAAGAGTTTGAAACTCCGAACACCCACACAACATAATCCTTTCCTAAGATTTAACATCTGCCATTTATAGAAATTATTTAAATTTATGTTTTCATTGTGCTTTTTCTGAATTCTCTTAGCTCTGTATATCTTTGCTTCTCGGTAAAAGATGCTAGCAATCTAAAAGTCATAACAATTTATTTTATCATTCCCTCAGGGAAGAAACAGTTTGATGTAGTTATATAAAAGGCAAGCTATGGAAAGAATGTCTGTATTTCTAAATATAATTTCCAATGTACCTTTCCTTACTTAATAAATTTGCTCCTGACCAACAGTGTAAATTGAATTTTTATTTATGCACTAAGGAAGCTTGTTAATACACATTTATCACATGATGAATCCTTTTTGTAAAAGTATCATCAATATTTTTTATCTGTTTTTTATATGTGAACTTTCAAATATCAAGGTTACTTAGTTCTAAATCGATATGTTCTTCCTTTTTATAATATGTCATATTTTATCAGTGAAAAGCACAGTAATTTTCCCAAACAAAAGAAAGAAGCAATTACATTACATCCTCAACTCTTCTCTTGGTTAAATAAGTTTTTGACTACCAAAATAGGGATAAAGTGGATATTGACTTAAATACACGGAATAAAAAGAATCCAGATATAGGGTCTTTGGGGAAGTTATAAGGAGATGGGGGATGGGATGGAACGTCTTACCCAAGTAATGCGTGAGACCAATATATCGAGTCCTAAAGAGGTATAAGAGGCACAGATGTGGAAACTACTGCAAACCAGGTATCAAATGTGTTCAACAAGAGAGCTAGGTAAAGGATGGAAGATGAAATATAGAGCCAACACGAGCATTGCAACTAGGAAACTAGGGAAAATGAAGGTGAAGAATGATAAACAGCAGGGGGATAGATAGCGGTATTTCAGAATAGCTAAGCAGAGCGATGAATGAACTACACTATGCAAATCCACATGGAAGAGCTTCACGCAATGTCGAATGAGAAAAGCACACAACAGAAGCCTATCTGCAGTACGGGTCCGTTCACACATGCAAAATACACAAAACTCAGCATCGACTGTTTAGAGACAAAATCATATGTGGTGAAACTTACATGATTAAAACTTATATGAAAGGAAGGCAATAGTGAGAGAAATTTTGCTTCCAATAATGATGTATGAAGTAATGCCATATTAACTATCCTCCTGAAAAGGTCTTGGAAAAACTGGAAGACAATACATAAAAGTTCAGTTTGAAAATATTGACACACTAACAAGTTATATATGCACTACTGTGAGAAGACGGAACCCCAGACACAGGAGTTCAGAACTTGGTGCCTGTGTCGTGAGGGACCAGCAATAAGCACACGGCACACTCGAGTGGCGTGACTGAGGAGTGATGTATGCAGGTACCATTCATAAGGGTGTGGTAGGATTGAGGGAAACCAGTGAGAGATGAGAAATACCCCAACTAACAGCAACAGGTGGTTTTGTCAACATTCCCAGCCTTACCCCTAAAGAGACAAGGAGAAGAAGTAGTTTCAGAGCCTAGAAGGAGCTGTAGGAAAGGGCTGCCTGGCAGGAGTTTGGGGCTTTAGCAAAATGTAGCCACCACTAATTCAGAGGCCAGCAGGGAGCAGCTGATGGAATAAACACCCCGATCTCACATTCCCGCCATCCTTGTGTCTCTTGATAGTGCCTCCCCTTGGCCAAACCCAGCCAACATCCAGAGGAAAAGGAAGCTCACTGATGCTGCCTGCAGAGGATCAGCTTCTCCGGAAAAAAAGCAGGGTGGAAAGGCGTGGGAAGTTGTTCTGGAAGGGCAAATAGAGAATAGCTAGCACAGTAGATCTGGAGGAGGTGACCAAGATTGACAGCTTGAACAAGTTTTGGGGTTGCCCCAAATGCTAAAGGGGCAACACTTAGAGACCAGATCTGCCGGGAAGAATCCAGTACCTTCTGTGTGGTTTTGGTTTGGACTCTGAATGGTTGCATTTAGAAACAAAGCTGATACAGAAGTAAGCCGCTTCTTGCCTGGTCTGCAGGCCAGCTTTTGAGTTAGCTGGGTGGCCTAGAAAATCTAAATCACTGAAATTAAATTAAGGTTCAGACAGATAGTTTTCTAGGCACTGAGAGAAGAAAAGGTAAATTTCCTCCAGTGTAAGATCACATTATGGTAGACCTCAAACTATTTCTATAAACCGGTCTTTAAATAAAATGTCAAGCACATAGCCCAAGATAATCATACACGTGAGGAAATAAAACAACATAAATAACTGGCAGAAATATTAGCCAAAAGAGGCAGATTCACAAATGTTTCCGCTATCAGGAATTATCAGGCATAGGCTTTAAACATAAATATATTTACAGTGATCACAAAGATAAAGGGAAGGTAAAAAATAAAAACTCAGTAGAGAATAGGAAACTACAGAAATTGACAGAGCTTTGAAAAGGAATCACATAGAAATTCTAAAATGGAAAAATACAATAATTACAACTAAGAGTGGGACAAACAGCATATTAGACACAACTGAGCCTTATTATTAGGGAAAGCCACCCCTTCCAAATGCTTCCCTTTCTTGCCTCTTCTTCTCAATGCATACCTATGACCTCTATGGGGAGTTGCTCATGACCAAGTGACTGAAGAAGAAAATGCTTGAGCCTGGTTTACAAATGGGTCTATGTAGTATTTAGCACCAAAACGTGAACAGCTACAATGCTATGGTTCTACTTAGTGGTGACCTCGAAGGGCAGTGACAAAGGAAAATCCTCCCTTTGGGCAGAACTTTAAGCAGTACTTTATTTTTCCACTTTGTCTGAAGAGAGAAATGACCAAAAATACAGATCCACACTCATGCATGGAAAATTGACAGTAGTTTTTATGGCCAGAGACTTAGAATAAACGAAATTGGAAAACTGGTGCCAAAGAATTTGGGGAAAGAGCTACACGGTTGGAACCCTTAGGATGGACATCGACTGGGAAGACAGTTGTGCCCCGTGTGAATGTCCACTGATGGGTGTCCACTGAAGAGGAGGCTCCTAACCAGGTGGACAAAAGCGAGGTGTTCTGTGGGTGGCAGTCAGTCTCTTTCCCAAGACAGCACTTCTCAATGGGCCCACGAATACAGTGGCCACAGTGATGGAGACGAAGATCATGCATGGGCTCTAGAAAACGGGTTTCCCCTCACCAAAGCTGACCTCGCTGATGCTGCTGTGAGCGCCTGATCTGCCAAAGGCAGAGACCAACACTGAGTTCCTGACACGGCAGAATCCCCTAGGGGGACCAGCCAGCAGCTGGGTAGCAGATTGATCATGCTGGACCGCTTCCATCAGGGAGGGAGCAGAGACCCAGACTCACTGGAAAAGACACCTGGATGTGGACTTGCCTTCCCTGCCGGTAATGCTTCTACCAGAACTACCATCTATGGTGTCACGGAATGAACTGGAAGATGAGATTGCCACCTGGCCACTGGGACTCTTCATGCCACTGAACCAACAGGCAAGAAAGAGATCTCTATTCCTAGAGTGATTGATTCCAATTTCCAAGCAGATATTAGGTCGTTTCTATACAACAAAGTCAAAGTGCCTGGAAGTTTCCAGGACTCGTAGTACTTCTATGTACAATAGTAGAAGTTAATGGGAACTATAGCAAGCAGAAAAGGCAAGACAATTGAGGATTCAGACCCTTCAAAAATGGACTTTTATGTCACTTTACCAGAAAAAGAAACCTGACCAGCTGAGGTTCTGGCTGAGGGGCAGGGGAATAGGTAATGGGCAGTGGAAGAAGGAAGCCAAAGATGTCTACTACAACCTCATGAGCAACTACAGAAATGAGGACTACAGTATCCTTGGCCACCCCCAATCCATAAGGGATACGTTCCAAGACCCCCAGAGGATGCCTGAAACCACAGATGGTACCAAACCCAATGGCTATCGGTTGGAACATGTTTCTGTTCGTGTCTTCCACCCACAAATGTAATGCCTTTTCCATCTTAACTATTTATCAAGCACTGTGGCTATAACTGTTGCAGTTTGAGGTATAATAGCAAAACTAGCATGAATTTCCTTCTTCACAATTTCCCTGGTAGAAAATTTGTTTTTACCTTAGATCTTGGCAACCTCAGCATACAATTTTTTTTTCTTTCCTTATTAAGTTGGTAACTTTCACCTTTTCATTTAAGCAAAGCATTTTACGGCTTCTGTTTGGCACGTCTGAATTGCCAGCATAATGACTACTGTGCTTCGGGGCCATGATTAAGCAAAATAAAGGCTCCTTGAACACCAGCACTACCACCCACTACAGTCCATCTGATAACTGAGACAGGCAGGCAGCACGAACAGCGTGGCTCTGCTGAACAAAGGGAGGGTTTTCGTTCAGGGCAAGACAGAGCAGAATGACATGAGATTTCATCACAGCTACATGGAAGCGTGCACAACTTGAAACTTATGAATTGTGTATTTCTGGAATTTTCCATTTAACATTTTCAAACCACAGTTGATCATAGGTAACTAAAACCATGGAAAGCAAAACCACAGATAAGGGAAGACTACTCTATAGTAGTTTTGTATATTTTCCCTTTGCTTGTGATATAAAATGAGTTTCTTTGTATTTGCTAACTATTTTCTTCTGACGAGTCCCAGTCCACAGTTCCCTGCCCACTAACCAACTGCAGGCCAGCTTGGCCCAGGGCAACCTAAAGACCCTCACCACCAGCCAGTGGGCTACAGCAATATGCTCTGCAACATGGTCAGAATTCTAGTCTTGTGTGGGGCAAAGGGCAGACGGAAGGGAGTCTACTAGATGTGTCCTTCCTTGGATTCTCTTCCTCAGCCCTAGGGTATGTTTACAGTTCTCTTTTATTCCCCCTTAGTAGCTAATCCTCTGTAAATAGTTTATATAACACTTGATATTTAATTTTCACTATTTAATTTGCTGTGCAATTTCTATCTCCTGATTGGACCCTGGCTTACACAAAAGCAAATGGAATAAACAGTCTAATTAAGAGACAAAAATTACCAGGGTTAATTTAAAAAAAAAAAAAAGAACATGCTATTTATAACCAAAATCTCTAAAATTTAAGGATACAGAAAGGGCAAAGATATGTAGAAGAAAGCTAGCATAGTCATGTCAACATTAGACAAAATAGACTTTAAGACAAAAAGCATTTCTAAAGATACAAAGTGGCAAGTCACAATAAACAAAATTCCAATCCACTTGAAAGAGATTCCATTTTCTATTCACTTAATATAACATGGCTTCAAATATGTATAAAACTAAAAGAAACCCACAATAAGAGTGGGAAGGTTTAACAAGCCTCTTTCAGTAACTAATAAAACAAACAGACAAGAAAATCATGAAAATATAGAAAACTTGAATAGAATGGACAAATCTGGTCAAATGGACATACATAGAACACTGTGTACAACATCTGTAGAATACACATTCTTTTTAAGAGCAAACCAGAGTATTTTTTTAATTTACCAAATGCTGGAGCAAAAAGCAAAACTCAACACGATGTAAAGGTTTCAAACACTGAATTTGTTGACGGCCAAATCTATTGACCATCTTTGCTCCTCGTGCTGACAGCCAAACCTGTGGATCCAGGGATGTGCTGGAATGGGCTTGTGAGAGCAGAGTGTGCCCATCTCTTCCCAACTCCGCACCAGTGACTTCACATTGGAACCTTAAACTCAGACATGATGGGAGTATTTACACCATGGAAATCAGCAAATGCTACCCAAAAAGGGGAGGGGCTTTATTCTGTATTGTTTGAGAGTCAGTTGTTGAACATTTACCGAAACACCGTTGTATCCAAACAGCTCTGAATCATCCCCATGTGGATGTTAAAATGACATCTCAATCTCAGTATGTCCAAAATGCAGCTCATGATTTCCTTTCTCCAGGTTTGTGTACCTGTCTCTCTTCTCTAGCTAATGGTATCACCAACTACCTACTTACACAAACTGAAATCCCAACATCTTTAACTCTTCTTCTTCTTCACTCCCACATTTAACCAATTATCAAGTCCCCTACATTTTATGTTCAAAATGTGTCTCCAATTCATTGCTTCTTCTCCTTTCCTCCTGCTGTCTTTATACTAAAAATAATCTATGATCTGTACATGTCAAAATATTTGACATGGGTTGATAGTCAAAATATTTAAAAACTAATTTTGACTGGGCTCAACCAATCAGAGCAGAAGTCAGCTGAAGGACAGGTCAGGCCCCTGAGACGCTCTGGTTGCTAAGTCAAGAGGAGGCCCTGGATCGCAGGGGAGCACCAGGTAGCCGGAGCCGTGGGTGGGAGACACTCAGAGGAGCTCAGGGCAGCAGCTACTCAATAGCTGGTAGGGTGGCATTTCAATATTTGAACACCTGGAAAGACATCCCGGTATGTCACAGCTGAATATTTGTCTGAGTGTGGTGATACCAGGAGATACACAGCATAGTGTAAAGAGGCACATACACAAACTTTTTAAAAATAAGATATGTATTTTTAATTGCATTAAAAATATAACACACTAGTTCAAAATTTGAAATATACTTAGTGTAAAGTAGATAGATGGATAGATAATAGTCTTGACAAAAATTTGGTAAATGACAGGAGCTTGGGATGTCATGGTCCCCTGCCTCTACTTTCCCTTCATTCCAAATTGTCTCCTTCTGTGCTGCCAGAGTATTTCTTCTAAACACAGATTTTGTCTTTTCAATTTCACAGTTTAAATTGTTTGACACTTCTTCATTACATGTGGAATGAATCCCAAACTCCTTAACAAAGTGTACAATGATCTTGCAAATATGGATTCGTCAAGCCGTTTTTATAGTCTCACCAGAAACTCTACACTTTTAACCACATGCTTCCCTGTCTTTGTTCAGATTTTCTCCAGCTGGCAAATGCGAACGTGTCACTTAAGCCCCAGTGCAAATTTCACTTTTTCCGTGAAGCTCTTCCCAACATCTTACACAGAATTCATGGCAGCTTTTCTTTTCCTTTGTGCCATTTTTTCACATCACTATTTAGAAGGGACGGTGCACTAACTTGAACATTCTCTTCCTGTCAACAGCCTTTGTGGAGGGGATTTTATTGCTCGTTGCCACCCTTCTCCCAAAGAATTGGCAAGAAATGTTAGAATTCTGTATTAATTATGGCACAATCAAGCTGTTATAACAAAGGGAATACAGAATGCACAGGCTCAACAAGATAGAAGTTTCTTTCTTTCTCATGCAATAACCCAGAACAAGTGGTTGAGGTCTACAAGGGGAGCTCCACCACCCTCAGCCTGCCGTCTCCGTCTCTGCCTCCAACCGGCTACTTCACTCTGCGCCTCATGTCTGCAGCCAGCAAGCAGGAGAGGCCAGCAGAGTGCGAGCAAACGTCTTCGTTTACAGGGCATTTTTTGGAAGTGGCACATTATCACATCTGCTCACATCTCATCGCCCAGAACTTAGTCAGATGGCCCTTTCTCAGGGGTCCCCAACCTATGGTGGTTGTATAATTACTTCATTATATATTACAATGTAATCATAATATAAATAAAGTGCAAAATAAATGTAATGCCCTTGAATCATCCCGAAATTATCCCCTACTCCCTGGTCCATGGAAAAATTGTCTTCCATGAAAATGGTCCCTGGTGCCAAAAAGGTTGGGAACTGCTGCATAGAGGATCAGAAATTCTGTCTGTACCGGTCAGCACTGTGCCCAGTCAAAACCCAAGAGGTACTATTACAGAAGGAAAATGGAGAGACATAGGCAGGGAACATAAATTATCAGTTGGTGTCTCCAACATGAAACACAAATTTCTCCTTTTTACCTACATATTAGGCACAAAGATAAAAGGTTTTATAGGGAAACTGTTGGATTGTTCATCACAGTGAGATTTCTAATTACTCTGGTATTTTAGTCATTTATGATCTTCTTTATTACCATTATTGCTGCTGCAGCTTAGTCTATAAAATCAGGCACATATATAATAACCATATCTCATTGAACATATAAATTTTGCTACTTTGTGGGACCACTAAACTCTGGGTCATCTTGTGTGTATCCCTTTTTTTATATTGGTGGGAGAGTAAATTAGGTCAACTTTATTTTCCACTCTGACAGAACAAAGCTTGCTTCCTACAAAGAAGGCCCTCTTCCAAAAATACAGTTATCATATCCCTTTTTAAAATTGTGTGCATAGCTCTAGAATTACCTATAAGATCTTACTTTAAAATGTTTGGGTGACTTATAACTTTTGCAACTTGACTACAGTTCAAAAAAAGGTTCACTAAACCTGAGCAGGAAAGTATTGCAATCAAAGTATGCATTCAATTTGCTAAGCATCAATTATATTCTCAAACAGTGCTCTCTTGGGCATAATAGTAAAATCTATCAAGCTTTCCATCTGGCCTCAAATTAATAAACATTTGCCTTCTTCGCTGAACAAGACTGTAATAGCGCTAGGGTTAAAGGAAACCTAATGAGATACCATTACATAAATGAGATACAAACACCGTAGGTGTTTGACCTGAAGCAATAATACATTTTATTATTTGTATAAGAGAAAGATACTTTTATTTACTTCATTTATTCTACTGGGGGCTCTCCTTTCTAAACCACTGAGTATGAATTCTTTCTAGAGGCCAAACACATCCTTCAGTAAGCATTTGAACGTGATTGAGAGCTGACTTGGTGAGCCTACCTACATTAAAAGCATTCTCCATTGCAAAATTAAATTTAAACTAATAGCCTTTCATGACTCTCTGGATAATCAGAAACTGAAGACCTGCACGTCAGAGACAACTAACTGGTCTCCAAGTGCCACCACAGTGCTTTCCACACCATATGCAAAAGCAGCTGCTCCACCTGGCTCTGCCCCTCCCTCCCCACCCCTGCTTTGTATGTTGGTAGTCAGCAAATGCTTATGTGATGGGACACAGTTATTAATATAGGATTTTCTCCAGTCCTCCTCATGTAGACTGCTAAGGAGGTTTGAACCTTGGCCCTCTCTTTCTGAGTCGTCCACCATCAAAAGGCACAGGAAAAGGGCGAAGAGGGAAAGCACAAGAGCACATAGACTTAGGCTAGAAGAAAAGTCTTCGAGGGAGTTTTGAAGTCAGGTACATGGGAACAGCTGTGGTATATGAAGGCGTAGGATGGGACAGGAAATCGAAGATACTTAAATTGTGTAAAGACTTTCCAAGAGTTCTAATTTGTGCATTTTCTGGAAAATTTGACTCCACAAAGTGTATTATCACAGCGTTGCTTTTGTGTGTAAGCATTATGTATGTTCGTAAAAACATTGAAACTTCCTCAACAAATGAAAACATGTCTTTTTTGTATATCTGCATTTGCAAAAGGTAACATTTCCGGAGATCTCAGCTCGTCGCACAACTGCATATGTAGTGGTAACCTACTGCTGATTGTGATCAACCTTGTCAAAAGACTCAGATTGTTCACATTATTTCAGATGACCATTTATAAAGCAGGGTGCACACAATTACCAACCACAGTGATATGTGTATATACATTTCCCTTTTTGACCTATGAATACAGTTTGCTCATAACTGGTATACCTGTGCAACTGTTGTTAGCATACCTGAGTGTTTATGCTTGCAAAAATATGCATGTTGTTATTGCCCATTCTATTGTGTAAAGTGGCCGTGAAGTGTTCTGTCATGTTTTTATGTTTCTCAAATAAATTCCCTTTTTAAAATGTAGATAAATATCTTTTAAAGATTTTTTTTAGTTTTTTCCAGAATTATATTTTCAGTATTTTGCTCTTTTGGGATTTCAATATTTGGATTATGGTGCTCAGGATTGTGTCTTTCAGGATTGTAATCAGCTCCCCTTAGCATGACACCCAGCCCATAAAGCTTTTCGTAAATGTTAGCCATTTTTATTATCGTTACAGCATTACCATCGCTCAATATGTCTTAGCTGTAATTATAATCACTACTGTAATCCTCTATCGCCCTACAACTTTTCTTTTTCTCTGCACTTTGCCTTCTTTAAGGCCATGTCCTGAACCAAATCCGCATGGCCCGGTACGTTCTACTGCATTACAGCCACAGCTGAAGCCTTGGAGGAATCATTCCTGCTGGTCTCTGTCTGGCCTAGCCAACAATTTCTCACCTGCAGCTCCCTGGCGTTTCTTTCTGGCCTGAACTCATGACTCTTTCTTGACACCATTGAGTCTTGTTTCCAATAGACAGAGCAAGTCCAAAGTTTGGTCAAAACATCTTCTCCTTGCATTCTAACCCAGGATTAGGAATCTCCCAAGAAAGGAAGATGAATTCAAATGTTAACCTTTATCACGTAGTTTTCTAAAGACTTCTAAGAAGAAAGGAACTGGAGTTTTCTCTTTAAGTCTGAAATATTTTAATGAAGTACAAAAGTTTAAAAGAAGACCTTTTAGAAAAGAAATGTTAAGAGAATTATTCTGATCCTGCAAAATCTAAACTCTCTTGCCCACAATTATCCTCCCTGTTGAGAAAGAAGAAACCCACAGGGCACAATCATTGATAAATCTTGAATCCCTTACAATTGTCTATTCTCCAAAAAATCTTGAAAGAATAATGGTATTATCACCCCTTCACCCCATTGCACAGACCAGGAAACTGAGGTTGAAGGAGAGCCGGTGACTAGACCACACAACTAGAAAGTACCAAGGCTGGAACAGAAGCCCCAACTGCCTGACCATGAGGGTCGTTACGACACAAATCATCATACTCACCAGCAGACCTCACACTTTGCTAGGATTGTGTTTGCCCACACCCCTCCTCACTTCCTTGTTACACTCACTGAATGTCCATAATAACCCAGAAGAGCACTATATATAGAAAAGCACTTTTTATCGGCTGATGCTTCCACAGTTGGAGCCATTTACCTGCAGAGTGTGACAACTTCTGCATTGAGTCCACATGAAAGCCTGGTGCTCTGAGTCATGGTTCAAGTCAATTCTATTTACCAAACTCCCAGAGACTTTTAAAAATCACTTTACTGGAGTTATAATCATGAGAAAACAAGTTACACAGAAGGACCTGCTGAGAGGGCAGCTGGAAAGTGTCCTAAGCAATTACAGACCAGCAGCATTTCTTCCTATTTCATCTTTAGAATCACAGTAGATTCAAAGTTTGGAGGAGAAAAATCTCAGTGCTTGTGGAACATAACCAAGGGGTAAATGAGAATGTCTACGAGTGCCACCGTGTCATGTCCCTGTGTGTCCCTCACACCTACTTCCACACCGAGTGCTACCAAAGCTCTGCTCTGAACCCATACAATGTGGGAAACATAGGGGGTCATATTATTTACTACACTAGAACTGGACGAGTTTGCTTTTTGCACACTTATTTTAACAAACCATCCTAACATCTTTGCCTGGTCATTTTTTCAATAATGTCATTCCTCTAGTTTTCAACTGATAATGAAGAGCTCTAAGGTATTCAATGGACATCAGCACTGCTCACCAGCGTTTCCAGGCTCCTCTTCCCAGGTGTATACGGTTATTGTTCTTCTTTATACTCGTGATGTTAGTCCTGGCCGGGTGATTTGGCTTGGCCAGTGAAATGTGACACACAGACAGGCAGTGTGTCACTGTTAGCCAAGATATTTAATTGTTCCTGCTCCCATCTCTGGCTCTGCTTTCTTCTCCTAGCACGGCGATCATGGAAACATGTGTTGACATGGAACTGCCATAAGAGCTCAGCAGCCTGGAAGGCTGAAATAACACGGATATCAGCTCCCTAGAAAGGGACCTAAAACCCCATCAGGCCTATAGGGAGAAAGAAAGAAACTCCTTTTACGTGTAACTGCTGAGATTTCCAGGTTGGCCATCTACTGCAGCATGAAGCAGTCTGTCCTACTGCAACATGTTGCATCTGTTGTATTTGTGTTTGGCTGAGAGGGACAGAAAATTTGACTGCAGTGACTTAAGCAAGTGAGGGGCCTATTTGACTCGCATCATCAGAAAGCCCAGGGAAGGCAATCCAGGACTGGTAGGATGGCTCACCAGTGTCTTCCACAGTCCGGTCTCCTTCCATCTTCCTGCTCTGCCATCTCTGGTTGTGGCTTCTGTCCTCACGATATCCTGCTCCTGCAGCCATTGCGTCCACGTTCCAAGCAGGAAGAAGAGGCAAGGCTTTGTCTTTTACTTCGGGAAGGGAAGCGATCAGCCAGTTCAGCCTACTGTAATGGAATACCATAGACTGGGTGGTTCAAACAATAAGCATTTATTTCTCACGGCTCTGGAGACTGGGAAGTCCAAGATCAAGCTGCCAGTAAATCTGAGATCTGGTGAGGACACTTTTCTTGGTTTGCAGACAGCTGTCTTCTCATTGCATCCTCACATGGCTGAGACAGAAATCACCTCTTGTGCTTCTTCCTATAAGGAAGGACACTAATCCCATTCATGAGGGTTCTGACCTTCTGACCTAATTACCTCCCAAAGTGCCCACCTCCTAATACTATCATGTTGGAGGTTAGGATTTCAACATATAAACTGGGGACAAAAATACCAGTCCATAACAGAGGTCCTCCTTGGAAAAATTTGCTTTCATCTCATTGGCTCAAAATGTGTTCTACAGCCAACATGAGCTGCAGGGAGATCTGAGAAGATGTTCCTGTTTCCTATTTCCTAAAGTAGAAGATATGGGAAAGGAAGTTTGAAGGGAGCCAATCTACAGTTTCTGCCGCTATATGATTGTGAAGAAAATCGGGCCTTTTCAAGTAGTGTATTTAAAGAGCTAATAGCTCACAAAACCAAATTTAAAATATAGCATTCAGGAAGACATTTTATATAATAAAAATATTACGTTATAGCAAAATATGTACATACCTTCCACTTTTGTATGGCTTAATATGTATTCGCTGCTCTGGAATCAAAAGACAGTACCACAGAATCAAAAAGTTCTCCAAAATGATTAGCAAAAGCATTGAGCCCATCCACCAAATCACTAATTGCAGTCTTCATAATCTGTCTCTGGAACATCCTTGAGCCTCCAGACATACACTGTCTCATTTCTATATAAGCCCAAAGCCTGATCAGGTCATGGAAGAGTAATACCTACTCATTCATTTCCCAGATACTTATCCAGACCTTACTCTGGAACAGGCAACTTATTATGCACAATATCTACAATTATGACAAGTAAGGTACCAACTTCATCTTCCAGGAACTCAACCTAGAAACAAATCTAGACTGATTGACAAGTAGCTGCACTGCAATGGGACAAGAGCAATAAGAGTGATACAGTCATGCACCCCATAATGACATTTCTGTCAACAGCAGTTCACATACATGACGGTGGTCCCATAGATTAGAATATTGTATTTTTACTGTACCTTTTCTATTTTTAGATGTGTTTAAATACACAAATACTTACTATTGTGTTACAGTTGCCTATAGTATCCAGTACAGTAACGTGCTGTACAGGTTTGTAGCCTACGAGCCATAGACTATACCAGAAAATCTAGGGGTATAGTAGGCTATACCATCTAGATTTGTACAAGGACACGTTAGATGTTCACACAATGACAAAATTGCCTAACAATGCATTTCTCAGAACATATACCCATCATTAAGGAATACATGACTGTGTTTATACAGTTACAGCTCTAAGGAAGAAATTCTCAAAGTAGAGAGTACAGAGAGGTTGGGAAAAGATTGGGAAACATGACTTTTTATCTGAATGTTGAAGAATTGAGTAGAAGTTTGCCAGGAAAAAGAGATAGGGGAAGGGATCCTACCAAGCAGAGGAAATAAATATCCACAGTATTGATTCCTAGAATCACAAAACATGAAGATTTTCCAAGCTTTATGTGTTTCCTAATTCCTATTTTATACATTTTTAAAAATATTTCAGCAATATCATGGGGCAATTACATATGCCTGTTATCACTAGATTTTTCTCCCAATAAATTACACACAGCAATAGAAAAAAAAGAGAGAGATAACTAAGGTATAAGAAAAGATACAGTTTTCACTTGTAAGATACATTCAAAAGTCTGGCCCCTTCAGATGTGCAGCTATGATTAGGAAAGCCAAATGTACTACTGCTTTTATATGTGACTCTATAAAATAAAATAAAAATACAAAAACTTTTCCACAGGGCTTGAGAAATGTTTTTGTGAGAATATGCAAAGTAATTGAAAAGAGTAAGATTCAGTGTTATTTATGTGCCTGTACTTAAAAAGACCCCCTCAAACAACTAAACCCATATATGAGACCTCCTTTTTATCTCTCTTTCTCCCTCTATACTAGCCATTGAAATATTGGGGGGGGACCTACAGAATATAAGACTTATCACATCATCTAGTCACATCTAATTAAATCATGAATGAATAAAAATGGGCAATTTTCCTACTAAAATGGCACACATTTAATTCATTTGCAGCAAGTATGGTAGTTTTAACCTCAGACCTTTTGGATAAGTGAAAATTCTAAATAAAACAAGTATTTTATAAGCTCCATGAAAACATAAACCATGTTCCCTTTGCCTTTGTATGCTATTGTAACTAAAATAGTACATGCACCAGCTGCATCATAAAAACCAATTGGCTGGTTAGTGGAATGAGTTCATAGAAGAGAGGCTGTAGAGTTTATGATAAAATATCATAATGTCATTTATTGCAATGATTTGTATTATTGCAATATCTTACAGAAATTATTCATAAACAAAAGACATATAGGTTTATTTTATAATAATAATAACAATACTTATTAAGTGCCAGGGAGGTATTGTTCTATGTGCTTTGTATATAGTAACTCATTTAGTTTTCTCAGCAACCACATGGAGTATCCTTGATGGTGGGCTGGAATTAATCGACTCAAATTGCATGTCTGAAAATAAGGAAGCTTTGAATTTCCAAAGAGAAATTAGGGCTTTGAGTAATAGATGCTTGGGTAGAAACCAAAAAGTGCCCACTTGACTTTAATAGAATGAGTAACATTATCAAGACCAAGCCCACAGCTTCTGTCTCAGAACAATGAGACCTCATGACACTCTGCAGCCCTCTTCCCAGAACAAAAGCATACGGTATATGATGAGTCACTGATACACTAGTGTTCATTCTCATTCATACAACAGATACTTCATTCATTCAACTAATTTTATTGAGCAGGATTATTATTGCTTTCTTTACATGGATGAGAATTATGTCTCAAGACATTTCTTACTAAGATTATCCTATGTGGCAGAGAGGCTTTTCAAAGAAATTCTTCAGTTTGCTGGAACCCTCATCTTTTCTCCAGGCAAAACCTTAAAGTGACTCCACTTTCAACTCAGAGTTATGTGGGAGATGGTGCTTTAGAAGGTGAAATTGATACTTAGAAAAATTTAGGTAAGCTTGCATGTGAAAACGCAATAAGGCTAGTGTCCCATAAACTCCTTGACAACAAAAATTACGTTCTCTTTGTTTTTGTATACTACTGAATCTTATGTAGGAGAAATGCTTTGGTTTTAGTCAAATATATATTAAACTATGAGGCCTGAAAAATGTGTCTGGAGAGAAAATGATCTGCAGTTCTAAGTAAAAGTTATCAGTCAAGGTAAGGAGGTCCACAGACCAGAGAAATGTGGAGAAGCCCCAGACAGACGAAGAGAGGAAAAGACCACCACAACTAGGGGTTAACAATCAGTTCATACCTCAGACTACAACCAGTTATGGCATAAGAACCTCCTGAAGGCTGCCTCAAAATGAAGCAGCTTCAAAGACTTCCTCTCAGCATTCCATGAAAAGCCGGCCTGCCTGCGAACCCCCGTGAGCTACCGCACCTTGCCTTCCCATCTGCGGGGGAGACCCAGACTTCAAGTCGTGAGCAGGAAGCAATGGGCCGGAGCCCTTTCTCTCGCTCTCTCTTTCTTATATGCTTTTTAAAATTCTATTCCCTGGTTAAAGAAAGTGCAATGGGACAAGGATAAATGAGAATGGAATAAACAGCCCGTTAAAGAACCCTCACTTATCTCTCTTCTTTTTAGACCCTGTTCCTTCAACAACTATTCATCAGGTGCCTAACATGTGGCAGGCACTGTTCACATGTGAACAAAACACACACACGAATCTCTGCCCTTGGGAGACCTACGTTCTAGGTGACTTCCTGTTCTAGAAGTAGTAGAAGAAAATTGGCTGGGGTAAAGAAAATATTGGAAAGCTGTATTAGAGTTTTTGAAAAGTCAGCCTCAAATTATCAAATGTGATTGTTCAGTCTCGTGAACAGGGCTCTCCTCCCCCCTCCCCCCCCACACCACCATGACAGTGTGTCAGGAGAACAGAAACAGCACACGCACCAGCAGCTTCATGAACGCTGATCTGAAGGTATACCTCGAATGGCAGGGATTTCCAACTTAGGCGAAGGAAAAAATGGGAAGCAGTAGACTTCAGGCAACACTATGCCTACCGATCCAAGAATTAGGAATCAAATAATCCAAAATCAATAAGTCAGACTTGTTGTGTTTAAAGGAGAAAAAGATGGGGCCAGAGATCCCAGTGGAAAGATGTCACCCAGTAAAGGGAACTAAACACTGAATGATATCACGTAAAATTAACATTGGATGAATTGGATGTCAGGGAAGCTTTGACTCACCGTCTGTCTGTTCCCTCACAGCCCCTGTCTGGACATGGAGGGCTGGTCAACTGTCCAGATCCTGTCAGAATCAGATTCTTATTCTAAACAGATGCCTCATTATGCAGGGTTATTATCAATGAAGGAATTAACCAAATGACTCATGGAATTTGTAATGAGCTCAAGAGCTTTCACCTGTAATACCTACAAACAAGACCTCCGATTGGGGTATGGGTTTGCTAATGGTGTCATTATTATTCACAAGGGATACATTTCCCTGATTTTAAACCTGGAGATAAAAAGCTCCTTAATTTCTATGAAACCAAAGGGCAAAGTCTACTGTGACTCATTAAATACAGGCTCAACAGAACGGCAGCAATTCAGTAGTAAAACATTGGCTGAAAAGTTATTGTCATTTGAATAGAGTAAACATTCAGGTGCAAAGAAATAGAAGTTGTCAGTTTTTCTTTTCCAACAAATTCCACAAAACAAGAAAGAAGAGAAATCTAACCTTTACTGAATGACTCCCATCTAACAGGTACCTTATCACATTTAACCTTTACAGAAACCCTGCCCTTGATATTATAGCCATTTTATGGATAAGGAAACTGAGACTCAGAGAGGTAAAATAACTTGAGTACCTTGCCCGTGGTCACGTAGTCAAGAAAGTTGTGAAGCCAAGATGTGAAACCAAATTTCAGCTCTCCAGGTTCTATGCTTATGCGTGAAGCTGCTCAGCACTGTCCTTGGTGTCCCCTCAGTGGGTGGCAGCTGTAGTCCCTGCCTTTGACGGATGGACAGTTCAGTTAAGGAGAAGAAACACATAGACACAAAAGCTAAAAAAAAAAGTAATAGAACAAATCAGCAAAAAAGGGTAATGATGCCACATATGTATGTATATGTGTGTTTATAGTGCTTTATAGTTTTCAAGATGCATCCACGTATGTTGGTTTTCTTAGTCATCAAAAAGCTCCTGACACATATATTTCAAAGAGGAAGTATTTCCATGTCTTTGTTTAACATTTGGTATTTGAGAGAAATTGAGAGTAATCTTCACAGCTGTAATAATTTAGGGTTTACTAAAACGTATCGTACATCCTGTTACTTCCCATTTGTGGTCAGGAGGCAGAACACTTAGGAGACAGAGATCTCTTTGAGGAGGGCTATCAAATATTGTTCCATAAATCCAAAATATTAACAATAAAATGGTGTGCTAAATTGGATACCATATAATGAGAGTATCATATAAACAAGTGATAGCCAGTGCCAAAGGTTTAAGGAAAATGCGAGCGGGGCGGGGACTTAACTTTGTGAATTAATGCCTATGGCTGACATTTCTGCAAACCGCAAAAACCTTCTTTCTCAATGGTGGATCGTCTTGACCCACTTTATGGAACTCCCAAAGAGATCCCTGAGAACATGTTAGGGGATAGGCCAAGAATTCTGGCCGATAAACCTCCCAAATATGATGCTCAACACAGTTTATATCCCCCGTGGGTAACCAACGCCCCTTTAGGGTCACACTTCCATTCAGCGACGTGGAGTCCATGTAGACTGAGAGCCTGCAATCTGCAGGCTCAATCCCAGATGATTTACCTGAATTCTACAAAATGCTGAAGGATGTGCTGTTATCTTAATTTTTAGATGAAGATAGTGATATACAGAGGTTTACTTGCCCAAAGCCACAGAGTCAGTAAATAACAGCACCATGTATGATGGTATGATGATAGTAGTCCTGCTGATCTCAAATAACTGTTAATATATTAAGGATCAAATGAGGTGACACACAAAAAAAACTTTCAAATTTTTAAACTTTCACCTAAGTTTGCTCTGTCATCATCATTATAATCATACTTATTAACATCATCATCATTGTCATCGTCATCAATGGGTCACCTTCTAAAATAGCCATGTAAGATATCTGTCATTTGATAACAAATATTAAATATTAGCATCCACATGATTTGGCTTGACTTTCAGATAATTTTCAATAAGGCTGTTTTAATGATAGAAAAGCACATCTCATCAAAAACTGAAGAATATGGTTTTATTTGGCCTGAAAAAGAGAAAAATAAGTGAAGATCCAATAACTAGTGATTATATTCATTTTCGTTATATAAGCAATCTAACAGGAGAGCAGGAATGACAGGAAACAGAGGAAGAAACATCATGCTTAACCCAATTACACTAACCAAGCATTGTCCACATTTCAGTAGAGCTCTTGCTCTTTTTTTAATATTTATGTTCTACATAGCTATATTTAGTGTACATATAATTACATATTCTGTTTTTAATCCATGAATATTATATCATCATTTGAGGAAGTTTTTAATATGATCTTTAATCATCATTTTAGGAGGTTTTTAATATGATCTTTATAACCTTAATTTATAATAGCCTTATAATAAGCCACACTGTATATTATTTAATAAGTCTAATTGATAAATTCTAATTTTCATAATTACTTATAATTCTGTGATTTAACAAAAATATTTGTACATATATTCTATGTTTGGATTTTTAGGAGACATTACCAAAACTTTTTGTACAAGAACAATTTGTGGTTCTGGATTCATTGCAACAAATATTTTTCCCAAAAGTATATACCAACATACAGTGTCACCGACAATCCTTAGGAATGCTAGTTTCACCAAATATTTGTTTGGAATTGTCATATTATTATTTATGCATTTTTTCCTAACTAATAAGAGGAAAATAGTGCCTATTTATTCTAAAATACATTTCTTGCTATTAGTGAAAGTAAACATTTCTCCATACGTTAATTTGTTATATTTGTTCTTTTGTGAATTCTCCCAAGTCCTTTACCCATGGATCTATCCCATTCTTAGTAGTTTTTCCTTAACAATTTGTGCAAGCTCTTTTTCTGATCATAATCATTTGCAAGTATTTTCCTCAAAGTGATGTTTGCCTTTTTGTTTTGTTGCTTTGTTCAACATTTAAAGGGTTTAGTTTTGTGTTTATGTAAAGCTCTCTGTTCCAACATGACTGGGGGGCCAGGGAACATTTCCAAACTTAGAAATTTAGAGACTGTGTAGAGGTTTAATAAATATTCATTTCTTGTTGTCTTAATGTTTTCATAAGGTTTCATTTTAAACTCTAACTCCTTGATAAAGGATTATATAACTCAGTTATGTGGTGAGGGAATCTCTCAAGTCTTACCACTCTATCTTGCTTCAATTTCTCTGCCTTAGGCTTTTCCTCCAAGTTTCCTTGTCCTATTCTTGAACTGCCCAACTCTTACATGTTTGTACTTCTCAGAGATCTGCCTTGGCCCTCTTATTCCTGTGCGTACTACTGCTCCCTGGGCTGTCTGACCTGTGCCGCTAATGCGGTTCCTGCAAGAACAGCTCTGACCTCCAGATCTCCACCTCCAGGCCCAACTAAGTCAGAAACCCAGACATCACCCATGACTCCTCCCCGCCTCTCAGCCTCAACAATCAGACTCTGTAGATTCTGCGTCCTAATTTCATTCCTCTCCTTCCTGCCTCTGTTCTGAATTGCAGAGCTCAAAGGGTTTGAGAAATTAAACATCTTCCACCCACTTCAAGATAGAATAATATCTGAGACGTTTGTAGAGATGGCAAGTTTCTCTCGTCCTTTGATATCCATGCTAGCAGATCTGATCACCCTTAATTTTAATAATGCTGTACTCCTCTTAAAGTATAAAGTGATTTTTTGACTGGTGAAAATCTGGAAGATGAAGTGGCAAAAACTCAACTTTGCAAAGGTAATCATTTTCAAAAGGTTTGATTTTAAAAATGTAACATTTTCGTAAGAAAATACCGTTCTCCTAGGGCTGGCCCTGGTCAGACAGCCACAGTTGCCTCCAATCCTGTCCAACACCAGCCCCTCACAGCTCCAGGTGACCTCATCCCGTGACCTCTGTCCAGATTTGCCTGTTCATCAGCAGACCAATAAACAATTAGACCAAGGGTTGTAATAAAGTTCTGCAGGGGAGGTCCAGAAAGAGGGGTGCCTAGTCAAGACTGAGGAGCAAACACAGGCAAGAGAAGTTGATGGTAACTGCGGATTCAAAAAAAGATGGGAGAAGGGAAAACAAGGAATTCTTCACAGAGGAAGCGATGAGGATAGATAATAATATCTAACATGCATTGTGGGCCTTCCTCTGGGCCAGGCATTTTACCTGTAATAACCTAGTTACTCTTCAACAACAGCCATATAAAATAAGTACTGTTGTTAGCCCCCTAGATGACAAGCCTGCAGCAGTAGGATACCAAAGACTATGCCTTTAGTCACATTGCTAGAGAGCGAAAGAGCCAGGCATTCTCATCCCAAGGTCCATGCTCTTAGCCATGATGCAAACCCACCCCTAATGGGCATGGGGGAGAAAAAGGGGTGGGAAGAGAGAGAAAGAGAGAGAGAGGGAGAGAGAGAAGATTGTGAGAGATACGACACTAGGAGTCCCAGTTAGGTAGGCCATGAGTCTGACAGTCAGGAATCCTGGGTTATGATGCTGCACTATTGTGTTAATTTTGGAATAATGATTAACATTTACAAGATTCAATTTCAGCATTTGTAAAATGCTTTCTCTTCTAGTTTTTCACCAGTCAAAAATCACTTTATACGTTTCGAGGAGCACATTATTAAAATTAAGGGTGATCAGATCTGCTAGCATGGCTATCAAAGGATGAGAATTTGCCGTCCTTACAAACATTTCAAATATTGTTCTATCTTCAAGTGGATGGAGGAAGTTTAGTTTCCAGAACCCTTGAGCTCTGCAATACTTACAGTCTTGTGCAGTATTTCCTGGAAACCAAGTCTGCTTCCCTTCTTTCTCCAGTTTCTAGATCTACTGGAGAACTTCTCAAAGTATATGAACCTCATTGTCAAATACTCCAGGGAACTTTAAAAAGAAGTGGCTTTGAGGAATATAGTGCCAGTTCCTGAAAGCAAAGACAGGCATCTCAAAGAAAAGGGCTTTCTAACTGGCATCCTTGCTGGCTACCTTAGTTCATCCAGTCCAGGCCTTGGATCTGGACCCTCCTGGACACAAACACAAACCGTGAATTATTCTGGGGATGATATATAGATGGCCTCTGCCTCTAAGGGGACCAATTTAATCCAATTGGTCTCCAAGCATCAAATTTGCTTCTTTTAATTAAAAGAAAATCTGTTGAGGAACTTTGCCTTGGTGACAAAGTCAATCTAAGGTGTGCAGATTTTCTTTCCTTCTTCAGGAAACTATCTTTTAACTAAATTGACACTCAGCCACCAACACTGTTTCTATAGTAATCCCTTATTAGCCAGGATCTCCTAAATCCAAAAAATAAAAGTCTAGACCATCAGCAGCAGGCAACATCAAAAATTCTCATTTTATATGTGCAGCCATATTTTTTTCTTATCCCTTTGCCATAGTAATTTAAAATTATTGCTCAGTGACTCAGTGCTTCTCCTTCTAAACTTATTTACTGGAAAGAACTGCAATATATTCTGTGGCTCAGGATAATGTATCAACATTTGGGAAGAAGACAATTATATATTTGACAATTCCCCCTCTCATTTTGGGAATCATGTGTAGATCCATGTGATGTTAGTATAACCCATCCGCATATCCTATTGTACTTTTGTTTTTCATTGATTGCTATATACAAAAGAGGCACAAGGAATTTGCAGAAAGATAGTGTCAATAATCTAAAAAGAAAATGTCATGAAATAATTGAATGACAGTTGAAAATTAGCAGTAGTATGAATCAATAGGAATTATGAAAGCAAAATAAATTTGAGCATTTTGACAAGAAGTTAAAAACGTTAGGAGATAGGAACATAATTTCTCATCCTAAAATCATTCTATAACTCAGTTATAAAGGGATAAAAAAAAATACAACTAGAAAGTGTTAGTGAAATAATCCTGTCTTTTAGTATGAAATGATATTAAAAGGGAGGAGATAAGCCTTTGAAAGTCTGTTTATTATTACTTACTTTCAAAACCACTTGAAATAAACTGCCAAATACACTCTGTCCCAATTTCCCTAACTATCCTGAGGCCAGGAAGGTAGAAAAGTGTCTTTTCAAGATTCCAGTTGGTTGGTGGTATGTGCCTGCAGGGTTGAGTGGAAAAAATGATGAGGCTAAGCCTGGACTCAGCAGGAAAGACTGCTAGGATTGGTTAGTGATGTCTACCGTGGATATTTAGGATTGTGGGAGGAGATGGTAGAAAACATGCTAGGTATTCTCCCATCTTAAATCTCGAAGCATGTTTTCCAGACATGGATGAAATTTATGAACATTCTTGCGTGTGTCTCTTAGTATATGTGGGCAAGCAATTGGTGTGCTGTAGAGAATGCAAATATGCAATTTTACAAGATAATATCAAATTGCTTTTCAGACTGGTTGCACTAGTTTATGCTTGCACTAGCAATGAGAAGTCTAGAACATGGAGAAATTCTTCCAAAGCCCACAACTGTAAGTGATGGAGACAGATTTGGATATGAGCATACTGCCCCAAGAGCCTACTCTGTTCACAGCTGCACTAACAGCAGAGGGGATATATGTTTGGCTCATAAGGCCTAAAGAAGAGAAACTCACTGAAGCAGTGTTGGGTAGAATTCGGGATATAATAAAATCCCAAGTAAAGTTCTAATGGCAATATACAGAGCAATTTTGACCGAAATTGGGGGTTCATATCTGAAGCTTATCAAAGAAAAAATGGGAACTCTAGATTTGAGGAAAACATTGAGCTAGACAACGAGTTACAGTTGAATGAGCCCAGCTTTAGAGAACAAATTATGAACTTTGTACATTGACCACCAGTTTCCACCTTAAAGATTATTTGCTTCAAATAAAAGGAGATCTGTGTGCTTCCGAATTTTGCGGGAAGCTTGAAGTTAAATAGTCCCCAGAAGAGAGAGGTAAAACATGTCTCCGAAGTGCTGTTCTAGGAGGACGTTTCTGATCCTCTGCTGGGTGCAGAGTTGCCCTCCATTTGGGGATACACTGGGTGGTGTGTGGTCCTATTGATGGACCACATATTTTCAGATGCATTAGATATGGTTTCAGCTGGGTCTGCAATACGCAAGTAAGGTGAGAACACCTAAAAAAAATGTTTTTACCTGAGATATATTAATAACAGACAAAGAGGGGAGGTCATGGGTTAAATTAATTTTCTCTCATATTTATACCTTACATTTGTAAATATCAACTTGCGTGTGTTTAAGCTGAATTGGGACTTTAAAATCTCCTTTTACTTTGTGCTAAATGGTCCCAGACAGTTTTGGCCAACCCAGTTTCTCCCCTTTCTTCCTGCCCGTGCTTCTCAGAGTAACTGTAGAAGGTACCGGGAATGCAACACCCCAAGATAGAGAGGAGCTGCCCCACACAGCCCACGCCTTGTTCCTGCCCCTCCTAGGGAATGTATCATCTTGAGTTAGGGAGGGACAGCCAGAGACAGCCCGAGCTTGTTTCTCCCTCCCCTGCAAGCAGGATGTCCTTCAAAGCTTTGCCCGGTGAGTCACGTGGTCCCTGAGGTATATAACCTGAGATGGGCTGCATTTGGGGTCCTTCCGCCGTGGTACAAGTGCAACATGCACAGTCAAGACTGCACCTGCCTTGGGCGGCTTTCTTGAGGCTTGAGGGACCGGCCTGCAGTGGATCCCGGGCTGTGTCAGTCCTTGATGCCCGTAAGTAGTATTGATAAATCTGCTTCATGTAACTTGTTGCGCGTGAGTGTATGCTGTCTCACCAGACTCACGCAGTTTGTCTCTTCAGCCAGGACGCAGGGGGGTGCGAGTATTCAGACTTCCATTCTTGGTAGTTGACATAGTGACGACCTCGCCATCCTTCACACAGTGAGCGTCCTCCCTTGGAATCGGTTGTCAGCAAACCCGCTTCACGCATTGGAGCAAAAATCAAAGCAAACTTTTTCCAAACCACTCAGTGTGAAACATTTTAGAATTTGTTCCTTTTTTGTTGATTTGATTTGATTTTTTTGATATTATAACATAGGGCATAAAAGATAAAAAAAGTAAGCCTAAAGTGTATTGCCTTCTCAAATAAATTAATTGATTCTAGCAACTCATAATGGGTTCTGGGTTTTAAAATTAAATAGCAAGACTCTTTGTTATTCTCAACCTTAAAGCAACTTTTTAAAATTTGTTATCTCACTGGCTTTATTTAATTTTCATTTTTTTTTTATCTTTGGTGTAGTTCAACTTTACATTAGAATTTGATTTTTAGGAAATACTGCAGAATTCTTAACCTCTTGTAAGGTTTCTATTTTTAGTTATCTGTTAAAAATAGGATAACTATTCTTCCCTAAAATTGTTAAACACAGCATGTAAATTTTTAGATTATGAAAACAACAAAATTCCCTTAATATTTCCTCCTTAAAAGATGATATTAGACTGAGGGATACTATTTAAAGATCTGTTTCAAAAAAAATCCATAATTTTGCTGATCTTTATGGTATCATATTCCCTTGATGTTCGGCCAGTAATGTATTGTTTTGTCCTGGTTGCATTTGTGTTGCTTTAAATGGCCTCATTTGCTTTCATCTTCCTTTAACCAGCACCGACCACTGTTACAGCCCCACAACGTCTGCTCGTGTTATTAGTGTACGTGTGTGTGTTAATGGGTACAAGTCATCTCTTTGATATTTCGAGTTGCTGGTGAGGACAGGGTTATTCTCCACATGTCCAGGTAGCTAAGAAGACCCCAAACCCGGAGGCAGGGCCACGTGCAGGCTGTGGCGAGGCGGGCTCTTCATCGCCAGCTGGCCGGCGGTCACCTCCCAAGTGCCAGTCGTTACAGCTGCGTGCTTCTGCTCACGCTGCCTCGCGCGGATTGACCTGTCCCTTCTCCTTCGCGGCTGCGGTGCAATCGGTTTTAGGTTTCGTACGACTGCATAGATAGGCTCTGTTAGAGTGCTTTAGTCAGTTAGTGAAGTGCTTTTTTCCCTTCACCGCTGCCCCAATCCCCTAACCACACAATGTCTTCTTATCTGTAATAAAGAGAAAAAAATAAAAACAAGAAGAAGATGTGAAGAAACCCCCAGCAAAGCCAAAAGGTAGAGCTACTCAATAGTTTCGATTCTGCTTCGAGTGACTCTCCACTGCGGAGCTGATGAAGGAGACGGGCCCGTCTGGAATGCGGCGGTGGCTGTTCATCATCCGCGAGGTAGAGTCGCCATTGCCACTGTTACCACAAAAGGTTTCGGTGACAGGAGAATGTGCTCTTCTTCCCAGCCTTCCTCTGCACCCTTCCTGGGAGCCCTGTGCCGTGATTCTGAGCCATAAGGTTTGCTTACCAATTAGCAAAGCAGACCACACTCCGAAATGTGTAAACAATCCTTTAAACTGGGCAGAATGCCCAGGAATAAAGCTTCTCTGCCCTGTTATAACTATCGTTACCACTGTTACCTCTTCCCTTCAATTATTTAGGCTTCCCCCATGCATGGGCTGGGTTCCTGCTGCCCGGAATGTGAAGCTCACTCATTAATCATTTTCTTGTCATTGTACTCTGGCAGGGGGGAAGGGAGGGTGCTCACTACCGAAAATAGGATGCCTACTCCCCCTGATAAATAGGAGAGAGCTCTGTAATGAACATGTCATCTTGTCATGGGCAGTTCCTTCTGCGATTATCTTGAAAAGAAGCGTATAATATCAGCGCCGTTTATCTATACATCAATAGGCATACAATACTAAAGATGTAAATAGAGACTAAATTTTAAAAAGTGCTTTTAAAAGATAACTATCCAAACACAAATTCTCAGTTATGCTAATAATTTCAGAGTCATGGAGCACTGAATTATCTAAGCAAAAATGTTTGGTGCACATTTTAAGTGAAGACTGACATTTGTTTTTATCATTTAGTGCATGAAAAAGACTAATAGGGAAACAAACCCATTCGCGTGTGTGTGTACATATAAACAAAAAAATTTATCTCCCTGCATGTGTTTGCAAAACCTACCATGTTGAATCACAGCTTTCGCAGGTTTCTGGAAGATTGTCGCTACACAAAAATCCAGTGTAATGACAGCATCATAAAGTCTAACATTTTTTGAAATCAGAATCACTGCTAAGGGTTATCTAGTCCCATATCTTCATTATATAAACAAGAAGGTTGAAGCTCAGAAAATTATTATCCAGGAGGCCAGAGGTCCTTTCTGACCCATTCTCCCAGTGTGAGTCATTTCAATTTATTATCCCTACGGTCAGTCCACCCGTGTTTCAATTTTGGCTTAATGTGAGGTCTCACAGAGGGCAGGGGAAGCTTCGCAGTGCTCCGGACCCCCCTGTCAAATCCTTCTGTCCTTAGGTTTAATGAAGCAAAGTTACACTCATTTTTCAGTTGTGGAAGCAAAATTAGAAAAATTAAGTTTTTATTCAGATCACCAAGCTAGGTAGAGTCAGAATAGGGATTGGTGCCAGGCTGCCTGACATCTAAACATCCCAAAACAAGCAGTATGTTATTACTAAGTGCTTCATGCTTAGCTCCATTTCTCTTCTTTTATTCAGAAAAACAAGGTATTTTTCTTTTGGGCGGATCTGCAAAAATGACTGGATTTGCCTTCGTGGGTGTAAGATCAGGGCTGCAAGGGGACAGGAGAGTCATAGGTGGGACACAGTGCTCGGAGCGCTCTCCCACACGTGCTGCCAGCTGTTTTTCAGGAGGTCTCTGAGCATCGTTCTGGGGCCCTATGCTTAGTAGAAAGGTAGTTCTAGAACCATGTCAATTAACTTTTAGTTTCACTAATCACTCTCTCTCATCTCGAGAAAATAACACATTCAACGCAAACAGCACTTAATATTTTCAACATATTGGCCTGTAGACGAAAAGCATCAGTTTTTCAATTCAGTTGATATATCAAAGTGAGAACGGCCTGGAAGAGGTCAGCTCCTGACCTCTGCAGCACACAGAGAGGTCAGGTGGGAAGCACTACACAGTCAGCTGCTATGTAAACGGCACCATCTGTTTTGCAAGTTGTTCTCTTCCTTTCTTCTTTCTTTTATCCATCCTTCCTTTCATATTTTATTTTTATGACTTTTTTGCTGGACCCAGTACTAACTTTCACAAAGCAGGAAAACCAAAATCTATTTTTTTTGTAAATTGGCCCATCATGTTGCCTAAATGAATAATTTCCCACTGGTGAAATGAACTGCAGATTGACAAACATGGGGATATAGGATACATGGACCTGGGTTTGGGTCCTGATTCTGCCTAAAATAAGAATAAGCTGGGTTACATCAGGTAAGCCACTTAACCTCTCTGAGCCTATTTCTTTACCTGTGAAACAGATATAATCACCCAGAGTAATTACAAGATACAAAAAAAGGAGACTATATGTGAGAGTTCTTAGTAAATTGGAAAGTTCCATATAAATATTATTCTTTTTAACACTATCTGATTTAAATTTGTTTCCAACCTTGTTTCACATGACAAGGTGAAGTCAATGACCATTCCATTATCTTGTAACTCTAAGATTTGCATATTCAATTCTTTTGCAACAATATCATTTGAGATGGGAAATTCTGGCCAAAGGAACTTGAGAAATGATTTTAGTGCTTGACACCCAAACCTAATGTCAGTAAAATAAATCACAGCAGCACGTAACTCAATCCACATCTCTGTGATCTGTTCCACACAGAGCCACCATTAGTATGGAAAGAAGATCTGCTTGCAGACTAGAAGAGAAGATTAGGGTGAAAATGGGCCCAACTGTAAATTGTGTTCATAAAGTTTATCTGCATCAAACCCTATCTAAACTTCAACTAAAATTTATAGCAGTCTAGGTTATACCATCTCATCAGCACTCCAAGCCACAATGGGTTTTCTTATCTGTGTGAGTCTTATCTGATTGACCACAGAGTAGAAAGAGAAATTATGTTCTATTTCCTGCTGTCCTATCTTTCTGAGCAAAAAGGGTCCGGATCAGTGAGCCCAGACATTTGTCAAAAACATCAGAGTGCCTTTACTGTGTAGACGTAGCCTGCAGAATTTCTCCCGAATTCATCTTCAAGGATTTACAATCTTTTGATAAGGAATATTTTGGAATAGCAACATATCAACCCAATCAAACGGCAGAACACAGTCCTAAAAGAGTGAGAAGCGCAAAGCCAAACATCACTGAAATGCAGGTTGCAAATTCAGTACCAATGGCAGTATTTGAAAAGGTGGGATAGAAGAGGTGGTGAAGATGAAGATGGAGTTTGTGAAGAGGAAAAAAACACCACCTGGAATATTGTTTACATTAAATACAGCTCCAGAAATGTGTTCTTTCTATCACTTTCAGTGACTTCTCCTTGCCTTCGCAATGAAGTCCAAGCCCCTACACAAAGCCTTATGCATGGAATACTTCCTCTGGGCTAGACAGTGGGAAGGCCACGGGGCACATGTGGCTTCTGTGACTGGTCCCTTACCCCTTTCCACATCTCGCCCTAATAGAAACCTCATGCACATGTAAAGTTCCAGAAGGATCCACTAATTGTTCTGCCATCCAAGAAGGCAGAACAATCCTTCTTACCTGTCAAGGCTTTTCTCAAAGCACTGCTAATCCATGAAGCAAGGCTCTAAAGCCTTTGACTGTCTCTCTATGATCAATTAAGTAGTAATCAATTAATAAATGAAATTATTCATTGGGAAGCAAGTCATAAATGGAGGGAAAGTGCAATTTGGAGACACACAGAGGATCCAACATCAAGGTGTTCACATGCATATGAAGCACCTTCTCTCTCCCTGTTCTTTCCTCTTAGGTAGGTTGTATCACAAGTTTGTTTCCAGTAGCAGTTGAGTCACCAGGGCCAGTGCCCACAGCACTGCTGACAATTGAGGTAGAGGAATCAAAACAGTGAAGACGCACTGCTGAGAGCTCAGTCCTGCTCACAATCTAGTTATAAAGCCAGATATATAAAATAAATACTTGTCATCAATTCCTGAAAGACTTTACGCAGAAGACATTTTTACTGCAGTGTATACTGCTTCTTGCAAGTAGCACTAGAGAGGAAGTCTTTGGCCAATGGTGATCAGGGAAGTACATTTCCCTTTTCTTTTTGTGACCTAATGGACTCCGTGTCCTGAGCTCCTGACTAATCACGGGGAATGAACGCAGACTGCAAGGAGAGAGCAGCCCATTAAAAAGACATAACCTGCATTTGAGATTCAGATTTATTATACATTTTCAATTTTATCTTGACAGACATCTATTTAGAAATAATGAATAATTAAAATTAATCTTAAAAAGCATATTCTTAAATCTTGTTGAAAGTCTTTCTCGATTTTCTTCTCTGTTATTTTCTTACAATTTATAGTGTGCAGCTATCCTGGACCCTGGGCATTGGGAGCACATGTCGTATTCTAAGCTCTTATTAGTTGCTGGAATTGCTCATAAGGGTTACTCGATAAGGGTTTTTTTCCACTCATTTTTTGTAATTTCCAATTGCAATGGGAAAACTGCCTACAAATATTGCTGATGAGTCAGAAACTGCACATTCTCTGACAACATCAGGGAGAAGCCAAGTACTGAGGGAACACAACCATGTGCAAAATAATTTCTGTGGAAGAGTCTCCAGCTATGGCTCTTGGCTTTCACTTTGCCCTGTCCATTTGAGAAGAAATCACTTCTAGCAACAGCCAGGGCCTGTCTTCCCAGTCTACAGCCCATTGAAAAATTTCACCTTGCCTTTTCTTACAGGAGGTACATTATGCATGTCAATTTGCTCTCAAGTTCTACTTCATAACAAAAAGGAGGAAAGCGCTGGGCAGCGAGAGTCTTCTTAAGCCACGGCCTTTACCCTCGATGAGGATTCTTTTGCCTCTGACTTCATTCCGTAATTGCATCCCATCAGAAAATGGAGGTGTCAGTCATAGTTCTTAAGTAGTCAAAAAAGGACCAATAAGTTTAAGCAGAAAAAGGAATGTATTAAGGACACTAGGTGGATTTTGGCATCTCTGGGAGGATGGAATCTTGGTGGACAAATACAATGTTCACTTTACCCAGGAACATGGCCAAGACCCCACACTATATCTGGAATTGGCAACACTAGGTTATGGATGCACCTTCAGTGTCACCTCCTCTGCTAGTTCTGAAAGCCACACACTGCTGGGGCTGCCCTTGCCACAGTGAGATCTTCTCTGCACCTGCCTCTGCCCATGACGACCTTCCAAATCTTGACTGACTTGTGAGCATCTCTTGTTTCCATAATTGCAAAAAGGCTGTAAAAATTAGTTTCTAATATCTTCCATTGGGATATACAGCACCCTTAAAGCAAAGAAGTTCCCAAAGTAGCCATGCTCAAAGGCGCCAGACTGCCATGAAGAACGGCAAAGATCCACTCCCTTGGTTTGCCAGTAGGGTTGCAGTGATGCGCTGCTGGCTGAGCTGAAACGGCAGTTGACATTCTAGGTCAGGGAGGATAGGAGGGTCGGGGGGATGGTGTGTTTCTGGTCAACTCCTCTACTCTTACTGACCCTCTGGCACTTGTTTCTGATGTATTAGCTGAGTGTCTTTGAGCAAATTACTCAACACTTCCAGGCCATGCCACCAATCTGCCTGGAGTCTTTCTGATTCCGCTCTTGCCTGCCAACAGCTCATTGCCACACACCAGCCAGACTCTGCTTTTTATAACATAAATATGGTGATGTAATTTCCAGGCCTAAATCCCTCTAATGACTACAGCCTGCAGGCACTTACAGAAACTGGTCCCTGCCTAGGTTCCCTTTAAGGCATGCAAGACCAACCTTCCCCTTATTAGTTTTCCCTTAGTCCCACAGACCCTCCAATATGGGCAAGCTTGTTCCCAGTCAGGGCTCCGGCACTTGCTATTTTCCTTGCCTGGAATGTTCTTTCCCCAAATCACTGCACGAGTGGATCTTATTCCTCATTCAGGTCTCAGTTCAATTTTCGCTTCCTCAGAAAGACTTTCCCTGGCCACCCTCTCTAATTTGGACACCCTCCTGCAAAAAAAAAAAAAAAAAAAAAAAAATTACAGCATCCCTCTTTTTAAAAAATCATAGTTCTAATCGATATCTAAATTACTTATTTATTTTCTGTCTGCTCCACTAAAAAGGGAGGTTCATGTTCGTCTCTATATCACCAATGCCTCGAACTGTGCCCAGACGCTAACAAGCCTTTTATGCTGTGAGCCAGATGCCTGAGCTTCTGGCTCAATTCCTTCCCCCCTCTGCCTAATTCTAGGTTTCCCTTTGTCCCACTTCCTTATGACCTGAGTTCCCTGTCTTGTGTTTGAGCAGATGGGACCGCCCACTTCCCGTGAAGCAGATGACGTTCTCCATGGCTAGTGTAGGCAGACTATGAGTACCCTGGGAGTTGAGCGCATGATCAGAGTACACAGGACCATGGAGTTAGAAAGAAACTAAGAGAGAATGGATACGAAAGATTGGGAATGTCAGGTCAGCTAGAAGTCAAGTGAGCAAAGGTATGACAAAGGTGGCCATGGTCTGATGACAAAAGCCTGCTGTTATCTGGCCGGGGCCTAATCTCAGCTGTCATTTCCCCCTGGATGAGGCTGGAAGAAAGAAGCGACAGGGCTAGGAATACAAACCGCATGTCTTATCTAAGACCTGTTTCTAAGAGACACAAAGACAGCAGGATTAACCAAAACATCCATATGCTTATTAATACTTCTTGTTAATACAGAGTCCCAAGAGCCAGTCTAATCCAAATGGAAAAGGGGCACATCTGGGCATGAATTATCCCAGTGATGTCTGAGTTATCCTTGCTTTTTCAGCGACAGCTTTGAAAGAGGATGGCATCATTTTCCCCTCAAGTGAAGTCCTATTTTAATTGCGTTTCCTCTTGACATTTAGCTAAACTGACTACTCCAAGTATACCTTCAAGTGAGCATGTCCACAAACAGAAAACAGGCATGCCCCGAGAGTCCCTAATCATAGACCTTGACCTGAACGTCGTGATAAGTTAGCTATTACTTTTCAGTCTTATCTACTTTCCATTTAATTATCTGAAACATCCAGGTGATCACTTGCATCTCCCTCTGCCGATGGAGGCACAGTTGTGCTGTTGTGAGCTGTGGTCCGTCTCGGTCACAACCCTTCGCAGCTGTGTTAATAGCCTCAGCGGACCCTCCACTGCCCACGTGTGGGGAAATCACCCACTGGTCTTGCTTAGCTCCAATTTGATGGGAGCAAAATCTCTCTTACTGACCCCAGCCCACACAGAGGTCCAAATCTCCTACCCTGCTGTCAGAGGACTCACCAGGGCCCAGGACAACTGAATAGCAGGTACTGAGTTTGTGTGCAAGGAGGGGCTTAACCTCACAATCCGTCCATTCTGCACTCTTGACTGGGGTTGAAGGTTTTCACCTTTGTCCCTCCAAACCATGCTTGCTCTCCCCTTCATTGTTAGATGTTTCTGCCTTTCCTCTCCCCTCCCCTGGGGACAGCATTTGCGGGGAAAGGAGAAACAGACCTTCAGGCATGCTTCTTGTCTATCACTTAGGTAGAAGACTTCTTTGAATGATTGTTTCTACTGGGTGTGGGCTGGTGGAGGAAAAAATCCCCTCCTGGATCAAGTGAGAGCTAAGAGGGGGAGATGAATACCCAGAAACAATAATTGCTTGGAAATATAACATTGACATGGTTGCAAATAACTGAAATCATTTGCAATCCTTAGGCATGTAAGTGTGACTTCATTATAGAAGAAAAGGATTTCCCCAAAGAGCTGGAATGTAGACAGCCCTCAAGAATAACTGTGACCTAGAAATTTGTCTGGACCCTTTTTCTGCCTCTTGTCTCTTTTCTATGTGTCTGCTGCATCTCTCTCTCCCTGTCTCACACTCTCACTCTACTCTCTTGCCTTCTACCTCTTTCTCTCTTTCCCATGCTTACTGTAGCTCTTGACCCTACTCTGACTTTCCGTCTTGACAAGGTTTCCCTGCTTCTCAGGTACACATGCAAGAAATATGACCACTGATACCTCCTAGAGTTACCTGTCACAGGACCAGCCACCCAAATTCCCAAGGAAAAGACGTTTGACAATCCACCCTTGAACTATCAATGGGGAAGGGTTGATGTCACATGAACATGGCAGCCCAAGCCAGTCCTGCAATTGTGTGAGAGGAAGTCATGAGGAGGGAGAGCCAGGGGTGAAGGTGAGCAGCACGTGGACATAGCAGATACCTACTGTGTACTTCACCAACGACGCACGGCAAATTATCTTCCTACTTGACGAGTAAATCTGTGAGCATCATACCAGTTGCCTAGTGGGTTTCATCTCACTTGAGAACAGAAAATAGCACTAGACCCATAGAAATAGTTGCAAACCCATCTTTCCATATAATAGACATCTTTCAGAAATCTCTATCCGCTATACTTTACTAAATATAGGATCCTGCTCTTATCATTTCATTTATGAGAAATTTCTTGGTACTCAGTGTGCTTGCCCACAGATTAAGTGTTTTATTTTACATTTTTAACAGATGGAGAGTTTTCTTCACTTACTATAATTCTCATGTCATTGAGCCAGATTGGAGTAAGGGAATTAGAAAATAACGATGCGTAAAGTAAATATCAATTGTTGCTCCTGCTTTTTTTTTAGGACTAAAATTTTAATGTCATTTTTTCACTCCCCTATCTGTCTTTCCTCAGGGTCCTACTTCAACATTTTACATCCTGTAATGACATGTATGCGCCTCACCGTAAAAGAAGGTGCTTGGTGAATTCTTGCCGAAATAAACTGTGCATATATAGTAGGTGCAAAGTGTCACAGGACTGATTCTGCCACTTCTTTGATGGAACAAGCAAATAGGGAAAAGAGCAATGTTGAAGCATAGATCAACATATATAGGGAGTCCTTTATGGATATTTCTAGATTATTATTCATTATCGTTTTTGCAACTCTAGGCGTGAGCTTTTTTCTTTTTTCAGAATTAGCAGTAGGTGCAGTTCCCTTAGGGAAGTACTAAAAATGTCCTGCTCTACATATGGCTTTCTTGGTGTTACTGTAGGTAGGTGTGTCTTTGCCAGATGCAACAGCCTATCTGCTATTTTGAATAGATTCCAAGATAATTTGCCAGGGTGTGGGCAATTCATTCTAGAAGCTTTTATTAAGCACCTTTTCTGTGCCAACTACTATGTAATTCCAATAAATAAAAAGCTAAGATAAATAGTTAAGGTAAGGAAATGGCTTTGCTTTTTATTCCTAGTAGACATTCTACATTTTTCCAAATACTATAACTATTAAGATAAAATATATAAATTCTAATTTATGATTTGTTCATTGTTCCTTTTCCCAAATCATTCCTATTCCCGTTCTTTCCATAATCGTAAGAGTAGTTTTCAAAAATAAAATCTGCTCCCATATCTCTTAGTTATTTTTTCTCATTTTAAAATAACTTAAACTAAGATTTACATGTACTAGTGCTAAGCAGCTTTTTTTTTTCTTTCCTGACTTTTTAACTGAAATTCTTACTGTTCCCTTCTGGTGATAGAAGGAAAGAAATATTTTTAACTGAATTTTTTTTTAAAAACCTGAAGATTGAAAAAATAAAGAATGTTTTATGAGAATTAGTTAACTGTTCTCTCCCTGTTTAGAGTTGTGTGCAAACCAGGTCATGGAAACGTGGCCATTATCCAGTTAATTTGATCATTATAACAACCAGTACTGATAGTGGACACATGAAAAGGTTTCTTGAGAGAAAAGTTACTTTCCTGAAGAACTGGAATTAGTGAAGATACATGTCTAATGGGAATCTGAAGGAAATAGCGATTTTGATTTCTGCCAGCAGTAAACCTTTGTTGGGAGCCCATATAAAATGAAAGAATCAGCCCCGTCCTGAAAGCACTCTCAACCGTCCTTTCAACAACCTCCCCATGATGTAAAAACTGACTCGAGTGTATGTATAATTGCACTGCCTAATGAAGCCTTGGGAAAAGAGGGGGTCTTCATTAAAGCATTTCTGTGAAATCTGAATTCAGCAAAAAAAAGGGATTTACCTGCAAAGTGACTATTAAAGCTTTGGTATGTTCAGCAATCCACACCCATGGAGTGCAGTTCTGCTCTCTAACAAATGCTACATACAATACTAACAGCAGCTTTTGTCACAGAGCTCTAAGGTGCAGCTGCATTTTACAATCTTGATTTGCAAACGGAGATTCAGAAAGGTTAAGTGATTCTGGATCTGACTCTTTTCTGCCCTCATTAAGCTTGCGGGGCTCTGCCCAGGCCATATCTGGGAAGAAAACAAACCGTGACACAGATAACACCATCCATCTGGGTCACTGCGGCAGTGCTTAGTGATCCGTCCGCACTGGTACGAGAGACCTGGGCTGGGAGCACCGACTGCCGCCTCGGCTCGCCTTGGTGTCCTCGTCCGGACCCTTGGTTCACGCACGAGGCTCGCGTCGTTCACTGCTCAGCACGGGCACCTAATCATCACGTACTTAATTGTTCAACTGGTGCAGAATTATGAAAGATTTACTGTGAGGAAAGCATTATTCTAGACTGGTGTGTATAGTTTGTTTATTTTCTTTTAAATCTTACTCATTTAAATACCTCCATTTTATTCAAAATAAAAAAAAGAAAAGAATTTAAGGAAACTTGGTATTGTATTACAGTGAGGAGACAGAGTCATTGTTCACAGAAATTGAAATCTAGGAAAGAAGACAGGCCAGCGTGGTGTTCATTAGGATTCTCCACAGATATTCCAGTTCTCTTCTCCCAGGTTTACGGTGAAATTGAAATTATCCACCCTCTCTGAAGTCGTGTGCGACCTGTGGCTTCTTTTGTCCGGTGAAACGCGCGGGGAAGTGACGTGATTGCTCCCATGCGGAAGCTGTTGGGGCCACAGGCGCTCCGCCACATCCCTGTCCTGTTCCGCCAGCAGCGCGGGCCCTGGAGCGTCGCCGCGAGCACAGCGCCCCCGCCAGTCTCCGCTGAATGTGTCGCATGTGCGAGCAATAAACTCCTGCTTCATTAAATCACTGTGATCTTTTAACACTTTTATCAAGATAAATTCTCCATCAAGAATGAATGAATAGATAAATAAACAAAATTTTCTTTTTTAAAGTGTATGCTTCAGTGGTTTTAGTATGTTACGAAGTTGTGTAACCATCGCCGTAGTCTAATCTTAGAACATTTTCGTCACAGCAACATCATTTAGCAGATTTCATCCAGAAATCTTCTCCCCATCAGCAGTCTCTCTCCATTTCCCTCTCATCCTCCCAGCCCTAAGCAATCACTAACCTACTGTCTGTCACTATAAATTTACCTATTCTGGACATCTCAGAAAAATTGACTTATTCAGCATCTGGTCTTTCGTGGCCGGCTTCAATCACTAAACATAACGTTTTTGAGATCCTCCATGTTGTAGCATCTCTCAGTAATGTATTACTTTTTATTGCTAAATAGTTACATTATAGTATATATCTTTTTTTAATCCATTCATCATTTGATGGACATTGGGTTGTTTTCATTTTGGGTATTTATTAATAATGCTGTTTATAAGCATTTATGTACAACTTTTTTGGGAATGTATATTTTCATTTTTCTTGGAATTTCTCTAGGAGTAGAATTGCTGGATCATATGGTAGCTGTGTCTAACAATTTGAGAAACCACCAAACTGTTTTCCAAAACGACCATACCATTTTACATGCCCAGTGTGTGAATGAAACAATGTATGAATGTTCTAATTTTTTCACATCCTCACCAACAATTTTTAACAATTGTTATTTTTTAATTATAATCATTCAAGTAGATGTGTAATGGTATCTTACTGTGGTTCTAATTTGCATTTCCCTAATGAGAAATGATGTTGTGTACCTTTTCCTGTATTTATTCACCATTTATAAATATTTTTTGGAGAACTGTCTACTAAAATACTTTGATCATTTTATTATTTGTCTCCTTCATATTGAATTGAAAGTGTTCATTACATATTCTAGATACAAGCCCCTTATCAGATATATAATTTGAAAATACTTTTTCCCATTCTGTGCGTTGTCTTTCCACCTTCCTGATAACAAGTTGGCAAGATGAAGATTTTTAAATTTTGTAGAACTCCAATGTTTCAATTTTTTTTATCACTTGTACTTTTGGTGTTATAGCTAAGAAATCATTGTCTAACCTAAGGTTACACAAATTTACTTCTATGGCTCTTGTAATGGTTTTATAGTATTAGCCCTTACATTTAGATCTCTGATCCATTTCCAGACATTTTTCTGTACAGTGTGAGGTATGGGTCTAAATTCTTTCTTTTGGATGTTGATATCAGTTGTCCCAGAACCACTTGTTGAAAAGATTCTTCTTTCCATTGAATTATCTTAGCATCTTTGTCAAAAAATCAGTTGACCGTAAACATACAAATTTATCTCTGGACTTTCAATTTTGTTCTTTCAATTCTATTTTACATATGTCCATCTTTTTGAACATACCACATTGTATTAATTACTGAAGCTCTATAAAAGGTTTTCAAATCTAGTAGTGTAAGTCCCCCAGTATTGTCATTTTTTTTCAGAATTGATTTGGTCATTGTAGATTTTTGGATTTCCATATGAATTTGAGGGTTCGATGGCCAATTTCTGCATACAAGCTCAGTTGAAATTTTAATAGGGATTGCAATAAATTTGTAGATCAGGTTAGGGAGTATTGTCATTGTAACAACATATTGTGTCCTCTGATCCATGAACATAGGATATCTTTTCACTTATTTAGATCTTTAATCTTTTCAAACAATGTTTTGTAGTTTTTGATGTAAATGTCTTGACTTCTTTTGCTAAGTTTATTTCTAAGTATTTTAATCTTTTGGATATTATTGTAAATAAAATTGTTTTCTTAATTTCTCTTTTGATTTTTCATTGTTAGTATATAAAAATTCAATTGATTTTTATATATTGAGATTTTATCCTGCAATCTTGCTAAACTCATTTATTAGTTCTAGTAGCTTTATAGTGGATTCCTTGGGATTTTTTACATAGAAGATCATGTTGTCTGCACCTAAAAATAGTTTTACTTCTTCCTTTTGAATTCAACATCTTTTATTTCTTTTTTGTTTCCTAATTACCCTGGCTACAGCCTAAAGTACAACGTTGAAGAGAAGAATCTCTGAGATGTTGAGGTTAGTTGTTATTGTACCATAACCTGGACTATTTATCAATAGTGCAAATATTAAAGGAACAAAAAAAAGATGAATTGCATTTCACTGGAAACTCAGGGAAGGATTTAGGCAGTTACCTGGAGCAGATAAGCCTCTAAGGATGAAAGTGAAGTAATTCAGTATAAGAAAATATAATACTGAGTTCTATATTTTGACTTAGAGTAAACTTGCAAAGGAAGAGTGGAAGAGAAGACAGGAACTGCAAGTTAGGAGCAGAACATTTGTAAAAGTTGTACGGGGGTAATTGAGACTGGAGAGAGACGGGAGGCTCTGGCAAAATCCTAGAAAGGAATAGTAAGTGCCAGAGCTAAGAAATCGTTAGTGTTACCAGTTCCCAGATCTCCCCAGTGTTCACATTTAGAGCTTCGACAGTACCTACACCCCACGTACCCAGGCTTTTACAGGCTTCCAACTCCAAGCCAGAAAATATTTACTAGCTATTGAGCACAAATCTAACGGTGAGCTTTACTCCTGGCTCCACTTTGATCTTGGACCCCAGTGTCAGGAACATGGTGTTCCACTTTCATATTGCAAGTTTGCCTTCAGGATTCTGTGATCTCCCTTTCTTCTTGGCCAGAGTTCCAGGGACTCAATACTATTCTCCAACCTTGTTCGTGTTGCTCTAGCTTATGCCTTACCTAGATTTTGATATCTTGGCTACCCTGACTGTGGACTACAACTCAGTTCCTACTGATAGTTGTGCAACCCTGTACACAACCACACAAAAATAAGACACAAAGGGCTAAAATTCCTCAAATGGAGTTTTTGTTGATTGATTGATTTTATTTGTGATTAGATACTAGGGATATAAATAAGATAACACAAACTATATAGAGTTTTTTAAATCTGACATAGTTTTGCTGCCATAGTCTCCTTTTGAATCAATAACTATGACTCTAACTGGGCTTCCCTTCTAGTAATAATTACCATCACTGAGTACCAGGCACTGTGCTAGGTCCTTTACTCATACTAACATGTGTACCATTCACCACTGCAAAGTAGGCATTTCATGTCCATTTGACAGAGAAGGACACTGAGATTTAGGGAAAGAGTTTTACTCTTGATACAATTATTAAGTGTTGGAGCCAGTATTGTAACCCACATTTATCAATTTGTCTCCAAAACTCATATCTTGCCTTTGTGAGCAGAGCTCTCATCAAACCCCTTTTAAATCCTTGTCCTTGCATTGTTGGTCACTGTGACTCCATACTTCCATGCAGCACTTTTTTCTAGAGTGTCAACTAATGTCCTTTCAAGTATTTATTTGTCTTATTGGTTTTACCCTGTTTAAGAAACCTCTACACTGATTGATAGTCATTTCATTAGCGATTTGCCCCACATCATCAGTACCTTCATTTTGGAGTCCCATACTAGATTGGACTTCTTAGGAACAGGGTTTGTGCTGGGAACATAGATGTGCTTAACAAATGTTTGATGAATAAATGAACAAATAAATGAAATGTATGCATATATGAATGGACAAGTTTGCTAATAGCTCTTTCTTGCAAGTGGTGTTTGCACTGTTCTGAGGCAATGTTACCTTGTAGCAGAAGGAGCATGGAGTCAGGCACGAGATTGAATCCCAGCTTCATCACTTACAAACTCTGTGAGAGTGGATGCATTACTCAACCTCTTTAAACCTCAGATTGTCCACGCATAAAGCGAGTAATAATTCACACTGTCATACGGAAGATCATACGAGATAATGAATGTGATACGAACTAAATATTCGTTGAACATTACTTCCCTTGTCTTTAAGACAAATATCACAACCTGAGTTTCCTTCTAGTTTCCTTATCATGAGCTAGTTCTCCTTTGTCTGGGTAATTGTACTGGTATGCTATCCGGAATCTAGGATGGAGTATATCCTAATGGTCAAAACCCAGATTTTGGAATCAAAATGCCTGCATTAAAGTCCAGGCTCCACCACATTCTAACTGCATGACCTGGGCAGAGTACCTTGATACCACCTTGCTTCAGTCTCCTCATCTGTAAAGTGGGGATAGTTATAGCACCTTCCTCCATGGGATGAAAGTTTAGAATTAAACAAGTTAATGTCTCTAAAGTTCATAGAACCATATCTAGCCTCAGGGAAAGCACTCAATAAACGTTTGCCTTATCATTACTATTGCTACTACCTGTTCTGCTACCATCACTACTTCAGGCATTTAAGTAAAACATCTCTACCATGTTCTTCTTGGGGGTAGGATTCTACCTGAATCTCTGCCTACTTTATTTGCTGTTGATTTCTACCTACTTACTGGCTGTATACTATTGAATATCACAAGTGCCATTCGTCCCTTGGTCTCAACTCTCTGGGTTATTTGCTGTTGAAAATTGCCCCCAAGTGCTTACAATTTGTTGATGTTTATCTGGCTCAACTTCAGGGTCTATTTATTCTTGATCTTTCCCATCTTGAAATATATAGAGTACCATTGTTCTGAAATTAAGTCATCTGTAGATTACTGAGTGGTGTGTGTGTGTGAACACATATCACTTTTGCTGTCACATGTTTCCCCTTTGCTGTGAGAAATCACTTCTCATTTCCAGCAGTTATTTGTTAATAGCAGCCCTTCCTCTTTTGATTTGGTGTCTCTAAATCTGCTGTGGTTTTGCCAACCAGGAAAACCTAGCTTGTTTGAGAGTGTGTACAGTAAGTGTAAAGAGAGTCTGACAGAGAGCCTCCGGGAATCTCCCATGAGTCAAGGGAGTGAGTGTCATTGTGCGAACATTGTAACATATAGTCTGGCTGCTTAAAGAATTCTTTTTAGCTCACATTCTTGTTCCCGGTTGTGGTTCAGAAGAGGTGAGCTTTGCCAGGCATATGAGCCTTGGAGAGGTGGGGCATTATTATTCTAATTTTATTACTAGGAATACAAAGGCATTCAAGTCATCTTTTGTTCATGGCATCAAAATGTTCTGAACCACATAAGAGCAGAGGAAGTGTACTGTACATTTGCTTGGGGAAGGTATGAGGGCTTTGACAGTTTAACTCTAAAATCCCCATCCAGGGCTCAGAGAATTCTGCACGCTTTGAATCTTGGTGCAGGAGATAATCACTCTCCCCATCTCCCTGACCCCAGCAGCCAGAGGGAAGAACTAAATGAGGCAATAGTGATGGCAACATCTAGAGTCCAGTGGCAATAATGCCAGTGGTGGTATCCGGCAAATGGTACTGATGGTGACAGGGCACAATACGATGTTCAGAACTTAACGGCAACAGCAGCAAGGCTGTCCTGAATGTCTGTCACCATGATGCTTATTTTGGCTGTGGAACCCATCAGCTGACCTGGTCCCCTCCCATTTTCCAAGCCTCGTTCTCCAGCTCTGTCAACATTACTATTACTTTTCCAGTAATGATTTTCCAGTAAATTGTTTGTATGCTTAATTAGCACCAGTTCTGTTGTTTTCAGCCAAGAACCCTGTGTAGGACAGATAGGTAATTCCTTACTTTTTCTATCTAAATTGTATACATAAATATATACATATATATATGTATATGTATACATATACATATATGTATATATGAAGCACTTGATTTCAAAGGATAGTTTAGTCATGCATTGGATTATGTTCTGTAAGTTTTATTGTCATATCCTTATTAACACAATTATTTAGAAAAGGTGGCAAAATTCTTTTTTGACTTACTGTTTCCTATTTAGTTTCACTCCCCTGAGTATCTTACAACCTAGCAAATGATGTTTAAATCATTTTCAAAAAGTCATTTATTTAAGTGAAAGGAAAGAATTACAGAAGTCTTTCCAAGGAACATAGCAATTATTTTTTGACAGCAAGGAAAAAAGGAAACTAGATAATTTTCTACTACTTCCTAAGACAAACTACTACGATGTGACCTTACTGTTTGCATGGAGGTGTGGTAATTTCCCAGAAGAGTGGAAAGATTCACAAACATCAACTCAAAACTAAAACACATGTGTTTACTCAGTTACAGTGCTGTCCAGTAACTCCTAAAAAAGATTTCAAAAAACAATTGGTCAGTCTTTCCATATGGCTTGAGCTATGGGTTGGCCATATTTCATCATAAATATTAAATATCAAAAAAGTTATGTGAACGAGAGTGTACATGTGTGCACGTGCTCACTGAAGAAAAAGACAGTGACGTGAGAGAGAGAAAGATGTTCCCGACACTGACAGAGAACCAAATATGAGACACAGAAAAACATTAATGTTCTTTTTCCCAAGGATATTTTCTATTACTGGTTCCAGTTTTTCTTAAGACTCAATTCCATTTCTGTCTTTGTGGGGTTTTTTTGTTTTGTTTTGTTTTTGAGACAGAGTCTCACTCTTTTGCCCGGGCTAGAGTGAGTGCCGTGGCGTCAGCCTAGCTCACAGCAACCTCAAACTCCTGGGCTCAAGCAATCCTCCTGCCTCAGCCTCCCAACTAGCTGGGACTACAGGCATGCGCCACCATGCCCGGCTAATTTTTCCTATATATTTTTAGTTGTCCGATTAATGTCTTTCTATTTTTAGTAGAGACGGGGTCTCGCTCTTGCTCAGGCTGGTCTCGAACTCCTGAGCTCAAACAATCCGCCCGCCTCGGCCTCCCAGAGTGCTAGGATTACAGGCGTGAGCCACTGTGCCCAGCCCTGCCTTTGTGTTTTGTATAAACTACTATATTCTTAAAAGAAATTCATTGTTGGTTTTGGTTACTTACCACTAAAAACGTTGACTAATGCAGCAATAGATCTGCATTTAGTGTTTTTTAAAATGTTAGCCACAATTATCTTTTATGATAAACATATAAAGAAAAGATATATTAACATAATATATATTTCATTTTTACAATAGAAAGCTGCAATATATTTATTTGGGGGGAAAAAAACAAGTCTCCTAAATTTTACGTTTACTCCAAATGCTCCAAATCATAATGAAATGATCTTCCCACACTTATCAAGAAGTGACAGGAATTGGGAATTTAAAACCTGTTTTTGAATCATTTGATTTGTAAATGTTTCTCAACACTTCAAAGCAATCATAATTGTCTGCCTATTCTTTTCTTTGAACTGAATGTAAATGACCTGTCAATTTCTGCATATGGTTTTCTAAATTTAGGCAATAAGAAGATAATTTACATTTATGAAGGGTGACCCAAGAAGATGCATAGTGCAACTGTATAACTAATTTAGGCTAAAGGAGTGTCATGGAGACCATTATTTTTTGAAGAAATAAATCCTATTAACTAAAAAATATAAAGCAGAACTGTTAAGAGTAGGGAGAAAAAGGAAGGTGGCAAAGCCATAGTATTTTATCAGAAAGTAGAATCTCTAAAATTATTTTTACAGAGATTGTTATGGGATCATCATTTATATTCAATTTTTACAGGAAAAATATCCAAGGAAAACACTTTGTCCCATTAAAGTATTTTGGAAATAAAGGTAAAATCAACATACATCCAAGCTTAACACTATTCTAACTAAATACAAACATTTCAACAATGAGAAAACAAATACAGTAATTGACTTGGACAACATATTTAAGATATTTGAGCCATGCCAACTTGGAATATTGCAAAGGGAAGGTTTTCTTATCTTATTCATGTGGATTTAGTGTTACATGGTGAAAAGACTCTCATAGAGTACAATGATGAGATTAATCTGGTTCACATTCTAGCTTTGCCACTTACTAGTTATCTGCATTTGGACCAGTCATTTAAATTCTCTGAGCCTCTTGTACTCATCTACAAAACTGAGTTGTCAGAATTGAAAGATATGGAATTTAGTTTCTGTTCAATAAAAATATAGAAGTCAATGTAAAATAGGCAACGTAGCTACCATAGACATCCAAGTAGAGTGTTTTATACCCTCGTATTATTTGGTTTGCCTAAACACCAGTATAAATTTTACAGAGAGCTATAAACGATATTTATCAATTTGGCCAAATGGATCTTGTTATACCCTGGCAGCCATGTGTTATGTTATAATTGACCTATGGCTTGGTGTGCAGAGATCCAGTTTTGATATTTTCTCTGCCATCCAGCAACTACATGAATTTGAACATGCCACTAACATCTCTTGACCTGCTTTTCCATATAAAAAAAAGTGGGTAAGGGGGTAATATTGTTAATGCAGAACCTACCTCACAGGATTAGAATCAAAATGAATTTACATGTATAGAAGTCCTTTGTAAAAAACAATTCTCCAAACAAATGTCAGAGGACAGAACAAGAGAGAAGAGCGTTCTATAAGGTACTGTATTGGAGATTGCCATGAAAGGGAAAAAGCTTGGCAATCATAAAATAAAAATAAAAGCTTTACTCTTGAAATATAATCTATAAATTTGTATCTAAAAAGTTACTTTAACTATCTTTACTTTGTGTGGTAGCATAAGGCTTTCATCGCAATGTATTTAGAAGGTTGTAAGAGGGGGACTGCTCAAAAAATATATTAAACAGATTTGGAAGGGGGTGGATATAAAGTTAGAATTTCTGAGTCATGAAAACATCAGATAGCGCTTCAGAAAGGTGTAACTTTATTTAAAACTGAGCTGCTGTGAATTCTATCATGCTGCAGACACCTCTGAATCAACAAGCTTTGTTGGCAAATTGTTATGCTAACAAATTCTCACAGACTGAAAATTTCCATTTTGTAAACAAGTAAGTGGGTTCCTGATGGTCTTGCTTACATCCTGAGCTGGAACTTTGGAAAGTGGAGTCCTGGTTTAAATGACTCTGTATAATCCTTTTCTCACATTAGCAAAGCAGATTCAAATATTTATCACCCAAATCAGAGAGTCACTGTGAGCATGAATGTAATATTAAGTCTGATACTCTTCAAGTTAGGGAAACACAAACAACACATCACTGGCTTCATTGGCTAGACTTCCTGAGACAGTTAGAGTGGTATGGGTGTTAATTTGGTCTTCTTCAAAACACTAGGGGCTCTATTTCATTTCTACCCATAATAGGACAAACATATTAAATAGAATAGTGATCCAGAAGTTTCCTGGCCAGGATATTCGATGTACACAAATGTGAGTGCGCATGCAATCGAATACAGATTGGGTCGCAGATCTTCCTTCTCCTGGCTCAGAGTCAGTCGCAGGGGCTCTGGTGTGGTTTTGAATCACCACCTCCAGCAGCTGAGCAGGATGAACTGGGCATGCAGCTGAGTGAAAAAGCACTAGCCATCACAGTGAAGAGAAGTAGGTGAGATACATGTGTGCACCATGGACTTCGGAACAAGCAAAGTGCACATAAATCACAAAACAGTAATGTCCAAGAATGTACATCAGACTGGGGATAGAAGGTGCTGGGCCCAGAGCCTGGATGCAGTGGGATTAAATGAAATACTGATTAAAATATCTAGCTCATACAGCAACATTATTAGGGAATAATTTTCCTTCCCCTGTTTAATAAAATTACAATTTTTGAGAAGGGCGTCCCCTATTTATCAAGGGAGGTGGGACTCCATGATCACAAGGCTCCTTCCAGCTTGATAAGTAGAATGAAATTGGCAGTAATTTTTACCTTTGCACAGCCCTGTTTTATAAAGGACTGGGCCCATCATTTTATAAAAACAGGGAATCTCTTTGTGGTCCTCTCTAGGCTGCTAAGTGGGGGTGTGGGAAAGGATGCAGAGGGGAGTTCCTGTTCTGCATCGCGAGCTGGGTCCCAGGCCCATTTCTCATGTACCTTTGCCTTCCCCCTTCTAGATGCTTTAAATTCTCCAGCCCACTTCTGGGATGGTAGGGATTTACCTGTGGTCTCATGAGGAAAGAGCAGGACCCGAAGGAAACAGGGAATTTGGAAGTTCTTATCACCAGGTCAACAGCCTAGAAATTGGAAGAGTCTAGTCCTGTGATCGTGTGGACATTGACCTTCTTTCCTATTTAGAAAGCAAAGGTGGTAGCCAGCCTTCCACGCCTGCAAACACAGGCCTGAGCAGCCACGTCCAGGTTACTAAAGATGTCAGCCAGGGCCAGACTGGGCAAAATCAGAAAATAGAGGTGTATGTTGCAAAGAGCACAGCAGGAGCTACAATGCATGAATCCTGGCTTTACCATTCACTAGTGATGTGTGTGACCTTGGGCAAGTCATTTCACTCTTTTGAGCCTTGGTTTTTTTCATGTGCAAAATGTAATAATAACACTTCCAGTATTTATTGATGAGGAGAAAATGTTTACAAAATGTTTTAAACAGGGATCTGCCTTCCACATTATACCCTTTCCCTCTCCTGTGTGTGTGTGTGTGTGTCATTACTCCGAGTGGGGAATAAATCTAATTAATTCATAATAATTCATGTGACCCCCTTCCTTATTCCATTTGTATGCTAAGGAATGAATTTCTGGTTTTAGGACATCAGATGCTAGCAAGAGCTAGGGTGGAAGAATGTGGAGGAAGATTGCGCGTGTGTGTGTGTGTGTGTGTGTGTGTGTGTGCGCGCGCGCGCGCGCGCGCGTGCGTGCGTGCTCGTGTGTGGGGGCAATGAGCAACCAAGTATCCTTATTAATAGAACACCCCAAAGACATCAGCCTGCTCTACCTGAGGCAAGGCTGGTTGTGCAGAGAGCCTTTAAACACAGCCCCACAGACAACGTGAAATTCTTTCTCCTCTGCAGCCTTGGTCTGCAGTGACACTGGCAGATGCTAAACTTTGGCCTGTCTAGAACAGCTAATTAGGTTATAGAGGCTGCCAAAAATCCCAAAGTCATCCAAAGAAAATGCAACACTTTGAGATCTGAAGTAAAGGTCAGAAGACACAAACACTAATCCCATTTTTAAGAGAGAAATAAACAAGTAGAGGGAAAGAAAGGCAGGAAGGCAGGTTCTTGACAATCTGGCAACTTCTTAATCTTTTATAAACAATATTGAGATCAAGCATGAAGTGATCCTGGCTCCTTCCTCTGGTAATAGATATTGTATATTCATAAAAAATAACACTGTAATAGACTCTGTATTTTCATGGCCTGTTCCAGAGCTCAAAGTCCATACCTTTGGGACATCAGAAGATCTTTCAGAGACCCCCCTCCTGCTGGTGAACACTCCCACCTGAGAATCAGTCTGGACGAGAAAGGTGGTAATTTGCTAAATGGAATCAATTGAACAAATAGCTGGGCATGTCCAGGGCTTCCTCATGGGCTGCATCAAATTATCACAAAGAACTGCTGTCTGCCTGGCTCTCTGGAGCGGAGAGGCAGCCTTACAAACCCAGAGACCCAGTTCTTCCAAAGAGGTTACCCCAGAACATGTGTGTTGGGGTGGGGTAACAAAATAAACAGCAGTGCATGGGACTTCACTGCCACCAGCAGGCCCCAGAGGAAGTGCAGGCCCAAAGCAGGGCAGAGCTGCCCAGAGGAGCAGGCCCCAGGTAAGAGGTAAGACTCGCAGCTGAGCTGCCTCACCTTGAGTGCACCCGCCCTCCCCCCAATCGCAAAGATTTGGAAAAACTGTTCTTTTTCCCTAAAACATAGGTGAGGTGTGCCTGCCCAAAAGCCAGAATGAGGGATTTGGACACCAAACTCCAGCTAAGAATCCAAACACTCCCTGACCCCCACCCCAACACAATCGCACTTTTTATTCGACAGGGTCTTTTTTCTTGTCCTGGTTTATGCAGTATTTCCGATATTTCGATGGCTGCAGTGGAGTGTGGCAGATGGCAATTTTACGTCTGCTTCCCCCTACATCTCACGTCACCTGGACGCAGACCAGAGCCGCACGCCGTCCACCTGGCGCCCCGACCCCAACCGGCGCAGTCCCGCGTCCGCTCTCACTGCCCGCGTCAGCGTCAGTGAAACCTACCCCCACGTCGCACTGACTTGGAAAAGCGGCTGAAATGAAAACGAAAAGCCGCAGCCCACGGCCAACTCTGTTGATTTCTCGCACCCCACCCCAATCCGCGCCCCCTGCACTTTGCGGGACGTTGCGCCGGGGGGCGCTCCCGGGAGCCCACACCCGCCCGCCCGGCCTGGCACGCGCCGGCCGCCGGCCCGGCATTCTCGCGGAGGACCGACCCGGAGCCGCCAGGCGGGCAGAACAGCCCAGCATGAGCCTGGGGGGAGCAGGAAGACCCACCCCCCACCCCCCGGGAGGCTTAGAGGCCTCGGAAGAGCTCCCCGCGGAGATCCGCTCCCGGAGAGGCTCCGCGACCACGCGGCGAGGAGCACGTGAGCGGCGCAGCCTGGCTATAAAAACCCCCGCCCGGGCGCGCGTGGGGAGCTAGCGGAGCGGCAGGACGCGGCCACCTGCGCGACAGCCAGGGAGGCGGTGACCCTGCCTCGAGGACGGCTGAGAGAGTCCGGAGACTTGACGCTTCGGGCCTCGGGGCGGTCTCCGGTGCGTGCGTCGAACTTTGAGGCTGGCTTCCCTGCGCCAGGGCAGAGGCGCGCAGACGCCCGCGCGCGTGGATTCGCGAGAATGCTCAGGGCTTGTGTGACCTTTAGGAGAGTTGGAGGGGGAGTAGTAGGAATCTCGAGCTGATTTCTTGTCCTCATTCACGGAGGCAGCCACGAGCACTGCAGCTCGTCCTCGGAGGAGCCCGAGAGGCCCCTGGGCAGCGGAGGCCCCCGCTCCCAAGCCCCAGCCGCCCTTGAAGCCGAGGGCTGTTTCTGAGCCCGCGGGAGTCGGGCTCCAATAAAGTCGGGACATCTTCTTGTAGATAAAGTTTCGGCTGTCCTCGCCGCCCGCACGGTCCCCGCCGCCTGGCGGCCCCTCCTCCCACGGCGGGCGCGGGCGGGGAGATGGCCGCGGGCGCTTCCCGGCGCAAAAGGGCGCCGCGCGCGTAGCCGCCGCCACGCCGACCTCCCGCTCCAGCCGGCTGCCGCGCCGAGCCCCGGCAGCCAGCGAAGCCGGACGCCCGGAGGGCCAGGAGGAGGTGGCGACAGGGGTCCGTATGGCCGCTCCCTGCCGGCGGGCGGTGTGCGCCACGGAGCTCGCCGGCGGCGCTTCGGGCTCGGAGCGGCTCTGAGCCGCGCCGCCTGCGGAGACCGACCTAGCCGTTCCGCGGAGCCGCGGGCAGGGACCCAAGGAGCAGGAGGAGGCGGCGGCGGCGGCTGCTTCTCCCAAAGGGCAATGTGGCCGGCCGGCGCGGGCACCAAGCCGCCCTGTCCCCGGGACTCTGCGCTGCGGCGGGCGGCTTTCTCTGGGAACCTCACGGCCCTGCCTTCTCACCTCGTGCCCGCCGGCCGCAGCGTCCGCGTCTTCATCAGCGCCAACCCCGAAGGTAAGGTCCCCTCGGGCTTGCCGGTCCGTCCTTCCGTCTGTCCTCGCTGCGGGAAGCGGCGAGTGTGCCTGGTGCGCCCCGCGCTCCCTTTCTGCGGCTAAAGCTGTGGCAGCCCTGAGCGCGTGGGAATTTAAGTTGAATCACTTTTATTCTCCCCTCGCTCGTCCGCCGTGCCTGCTGACTTCACCTGGGACACCCGTTCTTACCCCCACCCTCCGCGGTCACTGCCCGGTCAAGCTAAGAAACATCCACAGCATTAGCGGGAGCTTCAGGAAGCTCCATTCTGCCGCCCCCCCCCCTTTCTTTTAGCGGTTTCTTCTGCGAGGTTATCGCAGACGCAGACCGTGGGTCCTTCCGCTCTCAGCTCCGCGGCGGCTTCCTGAACGGGGCTCCCTCCTTTGCCACTTGCTCCGGCCCAGGTGAGGTGAGCAGTGTTCCCGAGACTCGCCTCTGGCGGGTGCGACCCTTTCCCCGGGGTCGAACAGACCCTCGTGAACCGAAGGCCCGCGGAGATCGAGGGCACGCACGGTGGGTCCCGGGACAGGCTTCGCGGTGGAGCGCCCAGGATGGGTTCGGACCCTCAGTGAGGTCCGCAGGCGTGTTGTCTCGGGGTCTAGAACCCGGCCTAGCCAGTCCTGTTCCCGCTCGAGGCCAGGCACCTGCTAGGCGCTGGGGAAACTTGTTGACACATCGCGTTCCCCGTCCCGGCGGCTGAGCGCTGGGTGGTCAAATCCTGCTCATCTCTGCCTTCCGCTCTCCGTCCTGAAGGTTAGATTTCATTGCCAGGGAGTGGGGAAAAGGAAGAATGTATTTATCTGGGGTTGGATAAAACTGCAGGGATTCCTCTTTTCTAGGAAAAAAAATGTTCGGCCATAGGATGAGTTTATAGGAGACTGAAATAGATGTGAGAGATTGGAGAATTAATTTTCCCTGCACTCTAACAAGCCTTGGGTCTTATTTTTACAGAGTGAAAGAAAAAAAGTAAGTTTACATTGAAACAATCATTGGATGGAATCCTCATTTGAAAACCCAAGCTCTGGTTGCTTGTGGAACGCATTCAGAAAGGACCACTAAAAGTTACTTTCTAGAAAATTATCGTTTACCCCCCAAAACATGGCACTAACAGAAGTTTTAGGTAAAGCTCACATTATGACAAGGGAATTGGAGAAAGAAATAGGTACCACGCACTAATTAGTATTAGGACTACACACCTTTCCGGGGAGAGCACGATCGTCCTTTTTCCTGTTTGCAGCTCGCTTTCACGGAACTTAATTAAGGAGCCTTTTAGGAAGATATACTACACTCTGAGAAACTCATTCTATCTCAGATGTGTACCAGGATTTTTACCTAAATTTAGATTAAAAAAAACAAACATGGAAATATGCAGCCTATTAAGGATTTGAGGAAATCTGCAAGTTAAGTTTTGTGTTGCTTTTTAAAATATCGCTAAAGCATTTTTAAAGTGTTGGAGAGAAATTTGTTAGAAAATGTTTAGTTCTGAAATTTTTAATTCTCCTGAGCTTATAAAAATGTCTTATGAAAAGTGTCTAAATCTGGTGATGTGAAGTCAGTTCAATTACTCTTTTCCTTTAAAAAGCTGCTTCTAAAATACAATGAAAATTCTGTTAATATGAATAGTTGGTTTTTTTCTCACTTTAAAATTGCAATTTCTAGGATAAAAATAATGAGTTTATACTGAGTCATCTTAATATTGAATTAATATACAAGATTAATGTCATTTTTCTTAAGCCTGTCCATGTGATTCTTCAAAATCCCTAGTTTCTTGAAATAAGAGCTTTAGCGTATATTAATTCTAGGAAAGCAAACAGGAGAAAGGAGGCAGTCATGCCTCTTGCGCCACTGTTTGAGCTGGACAGCTTCCACGCTAATCTTTTAAAAAAAACCCAGAAATGTGAAGCTTACCTGGGAAGTTTCAATAGGAGCAGGTCCTCAGATTTTATCCAAATTGGAGAGCCGGTGGTATAGTGAATAAAAAAGACAGAGATGAGCGTTTTTAATGATCTGAACATGAACCTTCGAATCTTGGAAAATGCTCTGTCAGAGGCAGCACTTGACCGTAGTATCTTTATGGATGCAATTTAAAAAGCAAATGGTTGTGTTTTGGTACGATCCAGTATTAGATTCTTGGCCAGTGCTGAAGAGTCTGTCTGCTGTCAAATTAAGACAAAGAACATTATCTCATGCTTTCCTTTACAAGCACAAATCCAATTTATGTTCTAAATAAAAGCTGTTTTGTATTGAACTCACAGAAATACTTTGAGAATCCAGCAAGGCTCTTGCTTAGATTATAGTCTTAATAGGCATTGCTTTACAAGGCTTGTATGGAATTTTCCCGTCAGTAATGAAGATAATACATGCATTTAGGATGGAAAAATTACTTTCCCATATATTAGCTTATTCAATATTTTGATTTTCATTTCCATCCTCATTATAGCCCCCTGAGGGTGGTGGACCTGGAGGTGTTCTGCCTATTTTACAGATGAGAAAACTGAGGCTGTATCAAGTTAAGCTGCTCGCCTGAATTCATATAGCAGAGTGAAACAGAGTGGAGTCCATACAGTCCTCAAAACACATCTCTTGATACTCTTTGGCCAGCCTAGGCTCCTGTGGAATATCTCTGTGAAATATCTTACACCCACATGGACAAGAGAATAAGCCGGGTGTGGCAGATAGGTGCTTCCCAGCATCTTCTCACTGTCAGGCTTCAAGAGTATGAATAGCTGAAAGGGCACATGGCTGCCCTGACCCACTTTGCCCCCACCAAGAGGTAGCCCTGGACATTCAAGGAAATTTCAGGAAGTGCTGGATGCTAATGGACATGTTGCTGCCCAAAAGTATATCTGCATCTGACCAATCCCTACCATGTGAAAGACGCTGGAGAAGGACCCCTGTAGGGGAGGCAATAGCGTCATCCCAGATTTTCTTAAATGGATGGGCCTTGGACTTCATCTAGTCCCACCTCCCACCCAACATAGAAATCCCATCTGTGGCATCTTTATCAGTCCTTGGAAGTTTTTTAGTCATTTAGCCACTGTCTTTCTGCCAGAACTGCACTTATACCTCCTTGGAAAAATGATTTTGAAACACATGTAATACCCTCCACTGTGATTAGCCTGAATAGCCTGTGCGTATGGAGAGAAGAGGAAGCTGCATGGCTCTCTCCCTCATTAGGGTTTAAGGGCCCTCCTCTTTCTTGTCTTGATTCTTTATCAGTTGAATAAGTTAAAGTCTTAGCAAAAAAACGAAGACCAAAATATCCACATTACTACTGATTAAGAACTGGCATGGGTCCGTAATCCCTCAATCCCTTATCTATGATCGTCTGGGCCAGACGTGATTTTGGATTTTTTTTTTTTTTTTTTTTTAGATTTTGGGGAAAAATATCTATATACTGTTTAATATATGGGGCCTAAGTAAATACTTCATATCAAATATGAATATGTCTGTAAGTAAACGTGACTTCACTCTACGTCGTTGTACAGAACTTTCTATAATGCTGGAAATGTCTTCATCTGATATGGTAGCACTAGGCACATATGGCTATGGAGCACTTGAGATGTGGCTAGCATGACTAAGAAGCTGAGTTTTGAATTTTATTTAATTTCAGTGAGTTTAAGTTTAAATAGACACATGTGGCTACTGGTTATTGTTTCAGGCAGCGGAGCTCCAAGTGGAGTGGTAAAGATTATAGGTAGCTTCATGTCAGTTAAGGTCAGGTTTGGCTGTTAGTGACTTAGGTCACTCAGGTTTTGCTGCCAGATGGATTGGGGGAAAACGTTTATTTTCAAAGCCTTGGGGATTCTGGAATTGCAGGTAAGAGATAAGGACTTTTATTGGAGAATATGGTTCTAACTGCAGGCAAGTGAGTTTCCCAATATTATACCCCAGAATTACACAGACTTGCTCTCCCAGTCACTGTCAGCAATGGATGGGACACAGAGCATCCTCCCCGGCCCATGAGCAGAGTCAGCCCCTTTAAACCTTAAGATGTGGAGGAGCAGAGAAGAATGGCAGTTTTACTTACAAGAGAGAAAGAAGGGGCTGGGTTATCATGCTCAGATTTTGCTTCCATCTACAGCCATCAGATTAAGACTCTTCTCCTCCCCTGAGGAGTAACGACAGCATCCACTGTCAGGGCTGCTACACAGTGCATCTCCGTCTGCATAGAAACTGACATCTGGTGCGCAGAAGAAGATGTTCTAACCCCTACCTTTGTGCATTTTTCTGCCCACTCCGATTTCTGCACTGGTCGTCTTTGTGAGTTGTGCACTCTTGTCCGCATGTTGAAGATCAGATGTTCAGATCATTACCACTTAGATTTCTTTTGTGTGCGTGACCTCGTATCTTCCCAGACTCTTCTCCATGCCTTTGGGGTCTCGGTGGGAAAGCTTGTTCTCTGTTTTGATGGAAGCCACAGCTAAGAGACGTTTTCACTTCTTATTTGTACACGGATTCATTTGCTACAACCAGCGGTCGTTTGTTTTAGCTTGTGTTCAGGGCAAGAGGCAGAAAGATCTGCATGGAGAAATTCACATGAAACCTATCAGTATTCTTCACCGTTATTCTTCTTACCTTTCCTACTATCCTAATTATTTCCACAGCTCCCTATTTTTTCATTGTCTTTATGAGTAATGGGAAAAAACACAGCAAAAAAACCACATATATACATATTAATGTAAATGTGTGTATGTGTGTGTGTGTATACAGAGCCCTTTTCATACCACAGGAGCATCTTTAAAAAGTAAGAGTCTTCAAGGAAAATGTACTGAGTTGATATTTTATGATAAATGAATATAGGACATTTATAATAAATGAGTTCTAAAATTGTAGTGATTATATCTTCTAAGTCCCTAAGCAGACATTATTCAGGCAGGAGAAAGTATTAGCCACAAGGTAGACTGGGAGGTAGGCTTCCTGAATTCGAATCCTCAGTCCACTATTTTAATTCTATGGTTTCTTGAGCAAGTTGTTTCACATCTTTCTTCTCAGTTTCCTCATTTGTAAAGGAGGACAGTAACAGTGCCTGCTTCACAGGGTCATTGAGAAGATTAAGCTAATAGATTCAAAACACTTAGAACAGTGCTGGGCATATAGTAAATGTTAAATAAATATTAGCTGTTCTTACCATTATTATCATCATTATTATTTTTCCACTATGATCCGGACAATGCAGATATGTTTGTACAAGCATAAATAGGCATGTTCCACAAGGAATGCAGTCCATAGAGGAATATCAGGTAAAACTTAGAATAGGCAAGTATTGCTTATGTTCTGAGAAATGCATTGTTAGTTTCATCATTGTGTGAACATGGTGGAGTATTTACGCAAACCTTAGGTGGTTAGCCTACTACGTACCTGGGCTGTATTGCATAGCCTGTTGCTCCTAGGTTACAAACCTATACAGCATGTTACTGAACAGAATACCGTAGGCAGTTGTAACACATGGTAAGTATTTGTGTATATAAACATAACTGAACATAGAAAAGGTACAATAAAAATACAGTATTATAATTTTATGTAACCACAGTTGTATATGTGGCCCCTTGTTAGCCAGAACATCTATATGTGGCACATGACTATAGTAAAACAGAAACTATAGATCTTTCATGAAATTAGACACTTCCAAAAATCATCGTAAGGGTTGGTGGAGTGAAAGTCAGGGGCACCATTGGGTATTTAGTTTCCAGAGGGCAGGAAACTATAGAAAGCACTGCCCCTGGGTACTGGCTAGCTGGCTGCCATCTGCAGAAACGCACATCTGCTGAAACCTGCATGTCAGCCACCATAACTGGTGGCAGAGGAACTTGCTTGGTTCTATTTGTCTTCCAGATCTCATGCAGGTGCATTTCTTTGGCGGAACTAGAATTGCATTTGCACCCTGTCAACAAGCAGATCTAGGAACTTCCAGGCTTCCAGCCCCTTCACTAAAAGCAAAAGAATAGAAGGAAGGGGTAATGGATACTCAACACCAAGAAATAGTTTCCAGCCCAGAGGGAAGCAGGCACATTCACTCACTCAACTAGTAATTATTCATGAAGCACCTACTCTTAAGGAGTGCTTTCTGGTGCTTAGAATACTGAAGTAACAAAAGAAACCAGGTCTCTGCTCTTAATGGAGTTTACATAAATACAGGTGATGAGTACTGTGCTAATGTTATAAGCAAAGCATCAAAGGGGCACCAAGGAGGGTTATGTAAACCACCTGGGAGGGGGTTCGCAGTGAGTGTTGGGAGGGCTTCCCAGACAAATGAAGGGAGCCAGGGTTTGGAAACTATTCTGCATGATAACCAAATATGAGGCAGAGCAATGATGAGCTCTCAACAGGGAATAGAAAGAAATAGCTTTATTATTAGCAAAGAGCTTTCATCCTTTTGAATAGGAGTGGAGCTGATGTCTTGAGGTGATATTATCATTTGCCCCCTGAAGGTGGCTCATTTAGAATGATATTTGAAAGAGGGCATGACTTGGACTGTAAAGGTACGCTAGCTATATACAAACAGATCGTGACTTGGTGGTTTAAAATATCAGTTACAGACCTTTTAAAATTCTTGTTACACCATAGCATGATACCATTTGCCATTTGAAAAGGCTTCTGTAAGTTTGTATTTTATTTCTGTTTCAGTTGTCTATTCCTGTGTGGCAACCCACCCCAAAACTTTAGTGGCTTAAAACAGCAATAATTTATCATTCTCACAGTTCTGTCCTTGGTATTTTGGGCAAGGCTTGGCTGGGTGGTTCTTCTGCTCCACAAGGTGTTGAATGGAGTCAGTCACTCAGCTGCTTTCGGATAAGCCGAGGCTTGGCTGTGCTGCTGGGCTGGAAGGTCCAAGAGGGCTTGATTCTTATGTCAGCACCTCAGAGCTCCTCTGTGAGCGAGTTCTCTTTCTCTTTCTTTCTCTCTCCCCTCCCTCCCTCTTTCGCCCTCCCCCTCTGTTTTCCTCTCTCCAGCTTTTCTGGACTCTTTCAGGAGTCTAGCCCGATATTCATTATAGATAGGGGGTTGGGTTTCTCAGAGAAAGGAAATGAAAGCTGCCAGAGCATGGAAGGCCTGAGCGTGGAAGTCCCAGAATGTCACTTTCCCTACATTCTGTCACTGATGCAACTCATTAGGCTAGCCCAGATTCAAGGTGCAGAGGAATAGACTCCATTTCTTAATGTGAGGAGAGGTATGTGCATACAGGGAAGGGAGGAATGAATGGTGGCTGACTTTGAAAACCACCATAACCTCCCAGTTATGGTGTGTAGTTTCTTTGACCTTCCTTTGTCATAATTAAATTAAATGGGATAACACACAGAAAGTGCATAATCCAATGGCCTTGCATCTAGCAGGTGTTCAACAAGTGTTAATAATTAGTTGTTATTATTACTGTGTTGTGGAGGATTGAGAATGATTCGGTAAATAGCACCCTTCTTCCCCTCCGAAGTTCTGAACTAACTGGAAATTAGTTGTTGAAAAAAGACCAAGAGTTTACAGCTAGGAGATCAAAAATATCACCATTTTTTTCCTGATAAAGGAAATAATGGAGAATGCTTTTATGGTTCCTAATACTAAACAGCAGAATTAGACATTATTCCAGCCACTCACTGGCAAAGGTAGGACCCCAGAAACCCTCCATCATGTGGCCTGCCCCAGAAACACGAGCCTGGAGGAGAGAGCAAACCCATGCTCCCTGGAACAGGTCAGTTCCCAGGGGAAGGATTGAGCAGGTGGGCTGAGCTTGCCTAGTTTATTATCCCCAGGCTCTCCAGGCCTGGGAAGGGTAAGTGAGGAGTAAATAGAATCCAGAGGGGAGCATCTTGCATCGTGGCCACATATCTAATATGAAGAAGAGAAGACAATGAGCTATAAGCTATGAAAAATAAGAGCAGGAACTGTACGCAAATATCAGTATCAGAATACTTTCATAAGGTAAGGGCTCAGAATGGTCCTGGGGAAGAGTCACTTCATCTCCCCAAACAAGTTTTAAACCACTAATTTTTAGGTGGATTGATGTGCAGCAATAGATAACTGAAAAATAACGTAAAAACCCATAAGCACCTTTTAAAATGGCAAATGATGACATTCCTACAGAGTAATAGAAGGTAATTGGGTTTGATAAAGACAAAGGCTCTTTGAGAATTTGAGAAATTCCTGATAATAACTGACATGACAATATGTATTTCACTCATACAGCAAGAAATTATCGACAAGTAACTAGCTTTGTACTCTAAACATTGCATGGATTCAAATCTAAGGCAACTGCAGATCTATAACACAAGTATTCGGACATTAAAGGTTGTCTGTTTACAAACATAGAGCAACTGTAATAAGCCAGGCAGTTTACAGTTCTTTTTAACTCAAAAAAATTCTAATTTTTGCTTTTAATGGTCATATGATTTAAATGAATATAAAACCTGTAACAGTGCCTCAAAAGCGTATGTTGGTGCTGAGTTATCGTGCATAATCAATCTGGAAGGAAATGTAGTGATACTAACTTAAAGACATGCTTGTGCCACTTCTTCAAAGCGTTAGCTTCCATTGCAATTTTTGTTGAAACCAAATAGGACTCATTCTGTAAATTAAAGCGTGTCAGCTAATGTATAATTAGAAAAAAGAGCTATGTGATAGAAAGTTAATGAAAAGATGAAAAACTGAAGCTTGGATGCAATTCAAAGGGAATCAAACCCCCTTCTAATGAAATACTTCCTTGAAATCTCATTTTCATTCCAAAATATCTCAAAGACTGTACCATGGGCACACTCAAGCAGAGAGCAAAGCACAGATGTCAGGTGTCTTATTCCTAGAGTGATTACAGAATTAAACTCGGAAATGAAACCACAAAATTGAAAGGGTATCCTTCATAATGCTTAATCTGATCTGTTACATACAGTGTCATTCAAAGAGCTTCTTGCCACTGAATGTATTTCCTTCAGATTTTGTTCTTAGCATCAGCTGCAATATTTATTATTAATAGATGTCCATTGTGTATGAGCAAACTCCTAAATGGCTGGTGTGGAGAGTTACAAAGGAAGTAACAGACACATGCTGCTGTTTTTGTTCTTTAGACTCATTCATCTAGGAAACAGGACAAACACAACTATCAAAAAATAAAAACACTGCAGTCGTGAAGGGGATATTTGCATGCAAAGGCCAATTGGAATAACTGGAATCAAGTTGTTGTATCTGGTAGCCCAGTTAAGCATGAGCTATTCAAATTTAGCCAAAAGGGAGAGACTTCAGATCTAAAAAACAATCTGCCTACTGTAGAGGCGTGGCCAGTGGGGAGCTGGTCCAGATCCAAGAAAGGGCACAGTGTTTGAAGAGAAAGCATTTGATACCAGAGAGCCTGATAACGTCTAAAGGTTTCCTCAGCAAGTGAGCAAAGCATATGCTGAAATTTTAATTTCTTCGAGAGTCAGAGGAGTAGCTCTAGGGTTTACTTAGATTATAATTGGGGGAGTTTGAACAGGTGCAGAGCTTGAAGGTCTTGGGCACACGACCCCCATTCTGAGGTGGGGACGTGTGGAGGGGCACAGGGTAGCAGAAAGAGTCTGCCAAATGCAGTAGGCTCCAGTCCCTAGTCAAAAGAGAACTGAGGCCCTGGGACGATGTGCAAGTCTTCTGTCGGGACTAGAACCCAAGGCCAGAACTGCAGCCTGAGTTGTATGACCCTGAGTCGCAGAGGTTTGGTATTAAAAATAGTACTAAACATTTCCTGGCTGAAGTTGCTGTTGGGCCCAGGGAGTGGGAACAGCCACCACCACGATAGGTGGCACAAGATGTGGCTCGGGCAAGTCAGAGGATGGATGCAGGGGCTGAGGAGCAGGAAGCATTATTCAGAAGGAATAGGAATTTAGAACAGTGTTTGACAGATGCGAAAGACGTAATTGTTCTAGCTGAAGAAGAGATGTTCAGAGAGAAGGAATAGCCTTTATCCAGGGAGTCCGGTGAGTCTCATTTCCGAATCAGCAGCGGCTGCCTGGAACACTTTACAGAGATGTGGGGCCACGTTCAGGTGCAGGGGGGAAGAGCAGCGAGCGATGGTAGCGGCGGCCCAGGAATGAGGCTCGGTCTGCACCCTTCCTTACGCAGCACGTGTGTGGCTGCAGACGCTGGGAAGAGGGATGGGACAGTGTAAGCTGCAGAGAGGGAGACGGCTTTGCTTTGTTCCACTGGGCCAAAGCAGAGGAGACAAGCCAGAGAGAAACAGGAAAATTCTGCCCAAGAAATAACTGGCGAGAAATGTTCTTGCCCAGATGACAGAACTGGTAGAATCACAGCTTTCTAAAGGGAGAAACTGTTGTTGAAACTATTAAATAGACTGAAAATCTGCTTGTGTGAGGTGGAACCTACATCCTGGTTCATTGCTAAGCAGAGAGCAGTTTAAAGATCACACTCAGTTAACGATATTCCAGAAAACTCTAATTAAAATGGAATTCAGCCATACTGAGGTCGCTATGTGATAAGGGGAGAAAGTTAACCAAAAATATTAAATGCTAACAAAAAAGAAAGAAAATCTGCTAAGAACACCGAGAAGACGATATGAAAATAAAAAATTCCCTTTTAAGCCCAGGTTCTTTATTCAGAAGTCTAAATCTGTATACAGAAGCAATTGCAATAACAATAAGAATATGTAGGAAAAAATGAAGAAAGATGCAGACCTTCTGTCCTCTAAGAAGCTACCACTTGGAGGAATTATCCACGAACTCATGGGGGATAAGAACATTCACAAATTAGGGAATTTCACAGTTTAATAAAATCACAACTAAACTGGAAATGTTATAAGGTGTTAGGGTCTTGCAACGTGGCCCTCGGATTTTTTTGGCACTCCTCCCCTTGAGAGGGTGGGCTCTGTGGCTGATTTAGCCAATGGAATACAGATGTGGTGCTGCTCCAGTTGCTGGGCTAGGCTTTTAAAAATTGGCCCTTTCCACTTTCTGTCTTTTGAAACCCTTCTTCTTAGAACCCAGCTGCCTCGTGGAGAGACCCCTGAGGGGAGAGGGGTCAACAGCCAGCCACTTTGCCAGCCAGGAGGATGAGCTATCCTGGATGTGGAGCTCTAGCCCAAGCGGAGCGTCCCAGCTGACTGATGCCACATGGCGCAGAGACTAGCCTTCCCACCGAGCTCTGCGTGGATTGAAGAGTCAGGGGGAAAATGAATGTTGTCTTCAGCCGCTGATTTGTGTGTGCAGCAATAGATAAATGAAATTAGCAAAGTAAGTGCATCGTAGTATGTACTGGCTAAGAATAAAGAATTTGGAGGTTAGATCCAGATTTGAATCCCAAGATTTGTTATAAACTTGGGTAAGATATTTAATCTCTTCAAGCTACATTTCTCTTCTGAAAATTGGGAAGATTGGGTTGTGGTAAGAAAGAAATGAAATACTATACGTAAGCACCTAAAACTGCCTGAAAGGTGCCAAAGACTCAAAAAACTATAGGTCAGAATTTGTTAAAAACCCCAGAAAATAAAGAGCTAAAAGAGTTACAAGGGAATGAGAATTACTTGAATAACTTTTTTAAAAAATCATGGCGCAAAATGGGTCGTTCTTCTCAAGTGGCGCCACCTGTTCAATCATGTACACTTTCAGCTAGACGGCACTGGGTAAAAACGCATTTTTAAAATTTTGGTTTAACACAGAAATATGAATTCAGCCCAAACTATAAGGTATTAAGTTAGTAAGTTACATCTCTAAATAATAGAGCATAAACTAATTTTCAAAAAAAAAAACTGGCAAAAACACATAACTCTTGAAACCATAGGTAGCAAGCAGAATTCAATAAAATGTCATTGAAAGAGAATAAAAAGTTAGCACTTCACCATTTGTTGTAAGATATGCTAAACTCTTATACTAAAAATCGTAATTTCTTTCAACATAAAATATGCCTTTAATGCTGCTTTAAATCTGCGTAAAGGCTCATGTCTCATTTTGCCAGTTCTGTTAATCTCTTAGACTCTAATGCTCAGTTGCTTGCCACAAACGTTCCAAATAGCATGCGGCACCCACGTTTGCGTGGGAAAGGCCATGCTTGATAAAACTAAGCAGCCCCATGTGTCTAGGAAGGCATTCAGTACACATCTCATGAATGATTGAAAAACAATTTAGTTCCAGGCGGTCGCTATTGTAGAGTGACCCAACGAACTCCTATGTAACTTGATCATTTTTATTGTGTGCCTGCAGTGGTTACTGCACCCCCATGTTACAGTGAGAAAAGAGCATGAATGTTCGTTAGAGGGGTGGATGTCTGGGGTGCAGGAGGACAGTGGGGAGATGGGTCTCTTGAGTATGTCAGCGCATGGGCTGGCGATAGGTGAGCGATGACTTGAATCTGGAAAGGGTTAATCATTCATTTGTTCATTGATTCTGCCTCTCGAATCTAGGAGTAGAATGCAAGGAGGGAGAAGTCCCAGGCATCTGGGAGTTTTGAAACAGAAATCATTTTCATGTTTAAGTTTAGAGGTTGGTGCTACTTGAGAAGAGCTAGAAATTGAGGTAGTCCAGCTCCTCTGGGGGCAGGGAGACAGTGCTGAGTGTCAGCAGGTGTAGGAAGGTGATGTGTGTAGCTAATATGCTTATCTAAAGAAAAGGAAATTTAGGGCTGAGCTAAATGCTTGGATTCTTTTACTGAGATTTTTTAAGTATTTGAAACTCATTCCTTGGCCTTTGTGCTTATTGTATAATCCTTTGTTTTTGTTTTTCTCTATCTTTTTCCTTTTGGAAAATTAGTCTATCTCAATTGTGTCAAAGGGAAAAAAAGGATTTCATTTTTGCTGATATCACCAGTAGGATCAAAGCAGACCTATGGCCTGGAGGCTGCTCGGTGGGTGGGTAAGCACAGGGGGTTCCCTTTTAAAACTCTGCTGACCTCCAATGTGTGTGTGAATTTCCTCCCCAGCACCTGCACGTGTGAAGGGGACGGCGGTGCAGATTGCAGGGGCATGAGTTTCGTTGAATACCAGAGCATCGTTGAGTCCCAACACCAGAATTCCAGATTGAGTACTGCCCCCCAGGGTCTATCGGCTGTGTAACCTCGGGGAGGTTCTAGAACCTTGAGTCTTAGTCTTTCCCCCTGTCAATAACAACCCTATATTGTATATCTTACGGAGTTCTGAGGATTAAACTCTGATGCAGTATACAGACAGTGAACCCTATAAAAAAGCAAACCATTACTCTTTGCTTAAAACTCTCCCAAGCATGTGAGACTTAAACTGCCTCATAAGCCAATATTAAGGAATTACGCCACAGTATAATTAACTGACATTTAATACTCAAACAACATTGGTGGTCAAGAAATACTTGATGCAGTTTAAAAGCCATAAGAGAAAGTGAAGAGGAGGTAATGGCATTTTGGGGGTGGGGGGGTTCTTCCTCCTGACCTGACTTACCTTAGTACACCAGGGCCGAGTGCCCATCACAGATCTCATCCCCCTCATGTCCCTGAGGTCTCTCAGTGCCACCACTGGTGATCTAACCATCTGTCTGTGTGGCTCCCTGGTCCTTTCCTCATGCGGGCGGGTCTCACCCAGAGGACAGCTGGGTCCCCACAGACGTGGCTGTAGAGACCCAGCCCTGGAGCCCCCACAGCAGGGCTAGAGCTCCCACCCAGCCGCATTCCATGGATATGGCTCCCCAGATTCTGCTGCAGCCCCCGAAGGGAGGGCTGGGTGAGAGGACAGGGATGTCTTCCTACTCTCCAGGGAAGGGGGACTAAGGGACGAGGTGAGATGAGATTTCCTCCGTGAAACTGGACAATAGCAGTGAAGTGTTAAATTCCCATGCATTTCTCACAGAAACAATGAGAAATCAAATACGGCTAGTGTTATGGTCTGGCTGCATTATTATGACTTTGGGGACCAGTTAGGAACCTTGCCACCCTCTGTAACATTATTTTTATGGAAAAAGTTTCATTTTGTGTTTCATTTAAATCACATTCCATCAGGCTTGTGTAACAGCTATTTAGAAGTTGGAGAGATTCAAGCATTTTCCCTAGAGAAGGTTCTTTTTTTCTGATGGCACCATGTGCGCATGTAGTGCAGCGTTCCTGCCCTTGAGATATCAATGAGGTGGTAAGGACGCATGAAAGGGACAGAAGTTCTTGGCTTCTGATTCTGATTTGGACAGTGGCTCTGGGCATTCTCTTTGGGACTCATTTTTCTCATCTGTAGAATGTGGTGGTTGAAAAACAGGGTCTCTGGGGCCTCTTCCAACTTCAGTATTATGTGATTTCATTTCTCTGAAACTCCCAGGCAGAGCCATTTTGTTTTCTTTTTATGGAGAGGACGTCTGGGGTCTAGCTCGTTTTTCTTAACTTTGTGTGTGTGTCTACTCCATTGTCTGAAAAATAGTAATACTGTCAAAAAACAGTAATAATATCACCTGTCCTCCCTGCCTCAGAAGTTTATCATAATAATGGAGGGAAAACTTCAGTGTTTTGAAACTGCAGTATATTACATAAATGTAAACTATTTATTATTTGAACATGGAGAGTGTAACAAGGAGTACAACAAAGTAAGTGGGAAATAGCTCCAGGATTTAGGAGCACCTTTCCACCTGGTTCCGTATTCAAACTGGAGAGTTTGGGGGGGTAGGGCAATTGAGTATGAACTCCTCAATAGGGGGGATTAGACTTCTGTCCTGAATTGTGTAATGGAATCCATTGTGTGTGCACACACAACACATGATACATACAAAGACTAGTGAATAACAGAGGTTAAAAGTTCGGACTCTGGAGTTGGGGACGTGGGTTTGAGACCTTGCTGTGTGCCCTTTTCTGACTCGGTAACCTTAAGCAACTTCATCTCTCTAATCTTTGATTTCCTTATCTCTAAATATCCTAGGATTCTCATGAGGCTTAAATGTTATAAAGCTTGTGGAATGCTTAACACATGCTTGGCCCAGTGAGCTCTCATTAAACATTAACTAGAGTAACTCACCATTATAATTAGTAGCTTCGTTATCTCCTAATCGAAGCACTGCTGAGGACTCAGCTAGTGAAGAAGAGATGTCAAGCCTGGCTCAACCAGTTGGCACTCATTAGAAAGATGCTCATCTGCTCGTGGTATCCTTGTTGCCCACTCAATAGGAGAGGGAAGGACGTGTGACATGATGATACAGTGAGGAAACATTTATATTCTGTTTGTTTGTAGTGAGCCAGAATGTTTATTTCCAACTGTCTGTCAAGGTTGACATCTTAAAAGGCCATATTTATTATAAACATTTCAAAAATTGCTTTTGAAGAATTACCATCAGAAGTAAGTCGTAAGCCTCAAAAGTAGGCCTGCCTTCCTACTTTACAGTCAGACCCCACGTCGTCAGAAATTCACACGGATCACTCATTACTTAACTATTCACTTACATGTGAGCAGGTATTTACTGAGGGCTTTCCACATGCAAGAAATGGTTCTGAGCCCTGAAGATAAAGTATTTAACTATATTAAATAACTGTGTTCATTTAAACTGTGTTTAAATAACTATGTTATTATATAAGCATACATAGCTTCTACTCTCATGGTGCTCGCATTCTGATGGAGGGACTACAATGTAAATGTATGAATAAATAAAATCAATTAAAATGTAATGTTTATAAAGTTTGTGGAAGTAGTGATAAATATGGTAAAGGAAAACAAAGCAAGGTAAGGAGAAAGAGTAATGAGCAGTTACTTTCTCCCAGTTAATGGATGGTCATAGAAGGTTTGTCTGATGAGATACTATTTAAACAGAGACGTTTAACAGTGAAGGAAGGAGCCAAGCAGATAGATGGAGAACAAACGTTTCTACCAAAGGAAACAGTAAGTGCAAAGACCCTGTGGCAGAGCATGCCTTGAGTGTTAAAGGAACAGCAAGATCAGTATAGTGGTAGGTAGGTGGAGAGAAGGGTGGTTTCCAAAAAGTTTAATACTCCTATATGGCGGACACCAGCCAACCAGGACAGAAGCCATCTATAAACATCCAGTAAGTATGTCTGCTCAACATCAACCATGGTAGGAAATGGGATTAAGGAACATGTGGAGGCCAAGACCAGATCATGTGGGGCCAGCATGTTATCTCACCATAGTTATTCGTCTTAGCTCCAGAAGCCAACTTTGTCCACAAGGATATGGATTTTCACTATTTATTCCTTTAAGGAATATTTTCATTCATTGATTCAACTCATTTTTAAAAGTGATTCGAAGAAGATTCCATAGTGGCTGTACCAATTTACATTCCCACCAATAATGTACACAGTTTCTACACCCTCTCCACACTTATCTTTTGTCATTTTGATGACAGCCATCCTGGCAGTTGTGAGATGATAGCTCAGTGTAGTTTTGATTTGCATTTCCCTGATGATTAACCAATATTGTTGGAAAAGGGGGTACAACAACATTCGCTGGGATATGTACGTTCTGGTAGGTTTGTTAAATCTGATCTGGGTTTCCCCACCCCCTCCAGAAATTCAGTAGTTCATTCAGTGTTGCTGTAGGGTAGTAAGATGTGGAATCTAACCTGCATCTCCCTGGGATACTCAGGCCGCTGGAAATTAAAATGAAAATGGATAAAAGACCTTGAAGTTGGATCTTTAGAGGTAGTGATTGGCAAAGTGGCCCAAACCTTGAGAATAGACTCATAACAAGAGAAGGAAAAAAAAATCTATTCATACGTGGCCTGGGTAGACAGGAAATCCTCTCTGGGGTGGCAGAGGGTGATGTCAGTCTCTGTCTCTGGGTACCCAAAAATGGCATAAGATGCTTATTATAGCTCCAGGTGGATTCCCTGTCACATCCTCTGACCAGAGCTCCTTGAAAACCTGTTACAAGTGCTTGAGAAGGGAAACTAAGGCAACAACCCATTTGAGAGCCCATTACAAAGTTGATGGGGCAAGGACCACCAGTGCTACTACATCTGTCTCAGTGAGGGCAGCAGTAACAGCTTTGAGATTGATGGGGATTACCAGCAGAGTCCTGGGTGAATGTCACCTGTGGCATTTTCCAGCCCAGCAGCAGCTGTGTTGTGACCCTCATTAGGGACAACAGGGGCTGCATGGTACAGTTTTCTCAGCTGCTGAGATCCCAGGGCACTCTGTATATATTAGAACTTATGATTGCAGCAGGAAAATGTAATGAGCCACAAGGAGGACACATAAGCCATGTGTTTCATAGCACGTGGTGACCAAGAGTCATTGTCTATTTTCATTCATTCATGCTTCTATTCATTTGTCTTATACTGGCTGTTAACTTTTCATTTATTCATGCATCCATCCATTCCAGGAACATTTATTGCATGGCTGGAGCTGTCCAGCAGTTTCCCTTCCCCAGTCTGGCTTGGCAGCTGAGGGAGCATGGATTACACAAGCTTTCAAGATGTCAACAGTAGTGAAGATTGTGTGGGTCTTGGCTCTGAATCAGAAAGTTCTAGGTTCTGTGTCTGGGCTCCACCACTTTGTAGCAGAATGACTTCTTCCTTAACTTCTCTGAGCCTTGATTTCTTCATTTTTGAAATAGGACTAATAATAGTCTTAGACTTTTAAGTTTCCTGTGAGGATTAGTGAGGCAATGTATGGAAAGCATTTAGCATTGTTCCTGGCACATAGTAGGTAGATTAATGCTAGATGTTGTTATGATAATTCAAAATGGAAGTAGAATTAGTGAATGTGTGTAAGAGAGACAGAGAGAAAAGGAGGAGGAGAGTAATATCCAGTCCTTTAAATAATTTTTTAAGACAGGAGACTAAATATAGACACTGGCCTAGGCAAAGAATTTATGAAGAAGACCCCAAAGGCAATCACAGCGACAACCAAAATAAATAAATGGGACCTGATCAAATTAAAAAGCTTCTGCACA
>NW_012146412.1:3023233-3063062 GCF_000956105.1 Propithecus coquereli | reverse complement strand
AGAGCTGGAACCCATTCTACTAAGTGAAGTATCACAAGAAAGGAAAAAGAAGCTCCACATGTACTCACCATTAAATTGGTATTAACTGACCAACACTTAAGTGTACGTATAGTAATAGCATTCATCCGGTGTCGGGCAAGTGGAAGGGTGAGGAGGAGATGGGTATATACACACCTAATGGGTGCGGAGCGCACTGACTGGGGATGGACAGGCTTGAAGCTCTGACTCAAGTGGGGCAAGGGCAATATACATAACCTAAACATTTGTACCCCTGTAATATGCTGAAATAAAAAAAAATTTAAAAAAAAGAGACTAGAACTGGCCCTGAATCATTTTTTAAAGAAATGAAATGATGTTTAGCAGTAATTTCAGATGGTCATTGGAAACTATTGACAATTGCCTTTGTTTCTGAACATTTACTGAATGCGTGTGAACAGTGAGATGAATAATACTTTCTGGGCATCCCTTAAACAAGGTAGAAATGAAAGAGCACTAAGAGAGTATGTGGATGGCTATTAAGATGAAGATTCCAGAGAGGGGCAACAAGGCAGTTAATAATTTCAGACATGTGGAGCTTCTTTTTCCTTTCTTGTGATACTTCACTTAGTAGAATGGGTTCCAACTCTATCCAGTAGTATCTAAGAGGTGCTATATCACCGTTGTTTCTTATAGCTGAATAGTACTCCATGGTATACATATAGCACATTTTATTAATCCACTCATGTATTGATGGGTACTTGGGTCGTTTCCACATCTTTGCAATTGTGAATTGTGCTGCTGTAAACATACTAGTGCAGATGTCTTTTTTCTAGAATGTCTTTTGTTCTTTTGGGTAGATGCCCCGTAATGGGATTGCTGGATCAAATGGTAGATCTACTTGTATCTCTTTAAGGTATCTCCATATGACTTTCTATAGAGGTTGCACTAGTTTGCAGTCCCACCAGCAGTGTATGAGTGTTCCTATCTCTCCGCATCCACACCGACATTTATTATTTGGGGACTGACTGACCCATTCAAAGGAGATTTTGGCCCCAGATGCCTTCAATCTGTCTATCCACTCCCAATTTGAACAGATAACTGTCAGCTTAATTTAGTGCCTGTCTGAATTCAGATGTGATAGGTGATTTTCTTTTTAATCAATCTCTTCCTATGTAATAGGAAGACATGAAGAATTTGAGTGGCTTGCTGAAGGCTAAGTATCTGGAATAAACCTCATATGTACCCTAGCATTTCAGAAGAGCTTGCTTTTACTCTTGGTGGATGTGTGATTTGGGTAATTTCTCCCCCTTAAGTAAAATATTTCTCTACCCTCTTCCTTCTGAAGTTGTTTTGTATATCATTTTGATGTTTTTCATACCAGCTGACCTTTTTCCTAAATAGGTCATTTTGGTATGCAGCCAGTAAACACAGCATTCTGAAGGTTTTTGCCCAAGGAGGTTGAATGTATTTATATCTGGATGTGTCCATATGTCAAACAGATATTTCAATCTGTATTTGAAAGCTGCTAAGGCTATAGCACTATGAAATTCCCTGCTCCATAAAATCAAATAAAAACAGGCGCTCTTAACATATAACCAGAAATTTTCAAACTTCCAAAGTAAAGTGTAAAAATGAGTCTTTATTCTGTAAGAAATAAAATCAGAAGCAAAATAGGATCTAGCCCTTTTTCATTAATGCAGTTGTATTTTAGGTACATTTGTAAATATTCAATTTCCCATTTAAGTTATATAAAGGAATAATTATATGTATATAATGTATATATGTTTTTTAATATTTCAGCAACCCAATACCATTTTCCAATCAAAATGACAATTACAAGATGAAAAATACAATGTAGTCTTTGCTTTGGGCTTAAATTTTCTGCCATAACATTTATGCTATCAGAAAATGCTGGAGGGTGCTTAGTGCAGAATCTGTAGGGTAGAATGAACCAGAAAACATATCTCCCGGCCATGAAATGCTTAAATTGACATAACTTTCAACAATATTAAAATCCGACCAAAACAAACTATTGCATCTCAAGCTCAACCCCAGCCCATACTGTGATGTGATTATAAACCCACCCTCAAAAATGGGAGGAGGTAGAAGGAAAAAAAGGAATACTTTGTGACAGTAATGACAATAACTGAATCATTCTTTAAAAAAAAAAGTAAGGACCTCAACATTCAGATATGAAATGATATACTTCTAATAGGGCGAACTCCAGAAAATTATATAACATTAGTAAGAATAAATGGTCCTGACTCTGTCCAATCTCTGTGTGAAGATACACAGAAGTATGAGACGTGGGGTTTGCACTCAGGAGCTTATGATACACTTACTGGCATGGACATCTGAACAGTTAAAAAGAAAATTAATGAACAAAAAATTTATATTAGTTTCCTATTACTTCTATAACAAGTTAGCACAAATTTAGTGGCTTAAAACAACCCAAATTTATTATCTTACAGTTCTGGAGGTCAGAAGTCTGAACTCAATTTGCTGGGCTCAAATCAAGATGTCAAGAAGCCTGTGTTCTTTCTGGAGGTGTTAGAAGAGTATCTGTCTCCTCGCCTCTTGCATCTCCTAGACTCCACCTGCATGTCTTGGCGCACGGCCCCTTCCTCCGTCTTCAGCATCAGTAGCATAGCGTCTTTCCCATCTCTCTCTCTCTATGACCGCTGCTTCCACTGTGCCATCTCGTTCTCTCATTATACTTTTTTGGCTACATTTCCTCCTCTCACTCTGAACCAGGAAACATATCTCCCAACCACGAAATGCTTAAATTGACATAACTTTCAACAATATTAAAATCAGATCAAAACAAACTCAAGCTCAACTCCAGCCTGTGCTGTCATGCTCCCCTCAGAAGTGGGGGGGGAGGTGAAGAAAAAAAGGAATGCTTTGTGACTCTCTCAAATGCTGTGTTCTTCATTCGGTGTTTCTGATTTTCCCAAATTAGACTAGACCCTTTGGTTGCCGGTGACAGAGACCCAGCTCAAACTCCTTTAAGCAAGAACTAGACCCAAGTGCCCATCAATACATGAGTGGATTAATAAAATGTGGTATATCTATACCATGGAGTACTATTCAGCTATAAGAAACAATGGTGATAGAGCACCTCTTGTATTTTCCTGGATAGAGCTGGAACACATTCTACGAAGTGAAGTATCACAAGAATGGAAAAATAAGCACCACACGTACTCACCAGCAAATTGGTACTAACTGATCAACACCTAAATGCACATATAGGAATAACATGCATCAGGTGTCGGGCAGATGGGAGGCAGGAGGAGGGATGGGTATATACACACCTAATGAGTGCAATGTGCACGGTCTGGGGGCTGGACATGCTTGAAGCTCTGACAGCGGGGAGGGGGCCAAGGGCTATATAGGTAACCTAAGCATTTGTGCCCCCATAATATGCTGAAAAAAAAAAAAAAAAACTAGAGACACCGTCAACTCAAGTAGTTGGATTGTTAAGGGTGGGGCAGGAGTGGAGCTGGCCTCAGACACAGACATGATCAGGAATTTGAACGTGATCAGGCCTGTCTGTCTGTCTCTGCTTCTCTCTGCTTGCCTACCACATTCTCTCAGACCTCGTCTTCTAACTTTGACAGAAGTGGTTATGGCCACAGTTACTTCAAGCTCACACTCTTACAGCTTTAAACCAGAAAGAAAGAGGCTGTCTCCCTCACCTAGAGTTTGAAAAAACCAACTGAGAGAAATACTCTGATTGGCTTGGTTGAGGTCACATGTCAAACCCTTGGACCAATCACTGTGGCCAGATGGTCTACTGAAGCTAGAGATGGGAAATGGGGAAAATCATTTTTTAACAGGAAAGGAAAAGGTGTTGGACAGAAAAAAAATATTTGCTGTAGCTACCAACTTAGTGTGACTCCTCAAACCCAATTATATTTTACCTATATGCTTCTTGATTTGTATCATTGTTAATTACACCATCTTTATTTTATCTTCTGTTTCTCCTTAGTAACATTGATCATACTATGCCTGCATCCTTAGACTGACATACCGCGCTGTTAAAGAAAGTGCTTATGTCTTTCTTACTTTCACCCAGGCCTCTCACCTGCCACCTAAACTATGCAATACTGATAGTGAACACACAGTAAATGTGTTGAATTGGGTTGAAAATAATACCTTAGCTCAAGAGATATCTCGAGGCAGCTCAAGGTTAATTAAAATAAGTGCTAAAAATTCAGAGAAATTAAGTGCACTATGGAATTTAATGACTTGAGAAAATGTTACGGCTTAAACTCAGACTTGAATGATAAATAGAATTTAGGCGGAAAAGGAAGGACATACAACAAAGAGAATGAGGTGTTACAAAATGCATGTGGCCATAAAGGAAATACGGAGAAACAGAAAACTATAGTCTAGATAGAAATGGTCTTAGGTTCTAGGACCTTTTCTATGAATCTACTACTAGAAATCATAAATATTTCATGTTCATGTTAATTAAAAATTATCATTGAAGAATAGCAGTTTTCAATATCTTGCAATGATTCATTATCATTTATTCATTTAATTACTTATTGGGGAATTACTATGACTATGCATATTAAGGGCTGTGACTCATCATTAATGAGCTACTGCTTCAAAAAGGGAGATAAAGAGCTGAGGAAAGACAGGGCCGGGGAGGAATTGAAGGAAAGCAGTGCCAGCCTGGCCATATCAGCTCTGTCACAGCCCACCGCTTTTAAGAGTTTGTAAGAACCTATCAGTCAGAGCAAAGGAGTATCCTTCATCTCTAATGCAAACACTGAAAAGCTCTGTACACTTTCTGATGTGCCTCTCCTCTAGGAAGTGTAACACCTGTGACAACAAGGCTGTGGCCTGTGAATTGAGGACCTCACCCACGGATGCATGTAGCTAAAAATCTATAGATCTACTGAAGTTATGGGCTATAAATTTGAAATAATAAAAATCTTGTGAGCAGAGGAATACTAAAAACCTCTTGACTTTAATGTGTCCTATTAAATGTACGTACTTATGTGCCAGGAATTAATATTATTACAACATAATTAAAAGAAATAATACATTTACAACAGTTAATAATAAATGGTCTCTGCCTCTAGGAACTTCATGCCTGATCAGACAAACACAAAAATAGAAAATTTAAATTGGATGTGATTAGAATTGTGAAAGCTGTTTGACCCTGGTGTGGTGGAACCATTGTGTTCTGCCTCTGGTACTGATTTCTGAAATAACTGTCCACAATTTTTATCTGCTACTATCCTTACCTGCTCCTGTGGCCTGTCTTATTTCCTATAGGAAGAAATCCTCTGTACAAACAAGATAGGTTTATACTTGAAAGGCAATTTCCATGTGCTCCTTCTCAACCTAGAAACATCGAACTACCGTCCCCACCTGTGGAATGAAGTCTGAACTGAAGAGTCTGATTTGTTAAACCTTACCAATCATCTGATTTCTCCTTTGTACCCTGTCTTTACACATTCCCCCAAAAGAAGTCTTTGTGTTTTCTTTTCCCTCTCCTGGAATTTTGTTTTTTCTCTTTGCCCACTACTCATCAAAATCTGAATTTTTTTAGATTGTAGCTTAATATCTACCTACTGTCAGAGCCATCCTGAATGAACCTCTAGGGAAGTTACCACTTAAATATTAATCTTTAATCATAGACCTTTTACATTATCTCTTCTCTGTATCTAATGTCTATGCCTTGTTTTTTAAATTCATTAACTAATAAAGAATGAACCAGGGCTCTATTATATTCATCTACAGATTCTGAGCACCGTGGTCAGTGTCTTGCCAGAAGGCACTTAGCAAATATGCAGTTTTACAGTACTTATCTTGAATGTTGATAAGACAATTATAAATGTAAATCAAAATATGGTACTTTTATGCAGTAAGATCACTCATTGCATTGGTGATGTATCCTGTAATGCTAAAAGCCTTTGTAAATCTATTTTGTAATATTTAGAGGAAAAAACTGTTGGTATTAGGAAATTAATTTTTAAAGAAATGTTGTTCTGGCATCCATAAATGTGGTGGGTTGATGGGGGCAGGGGTCTGGAGGCAGGTGGGCAAGCTAAGTGCAGTACATCCCTGTGAGGCAAGTGAGTATCTGGGCCAGGACTCTCCCAAACACCTAGCATAGCCCAGCAGCCCCAAAATTACTTAAATATTGCTGAAGCTAATTTGGCAAATGGAAATAAATCTCCAGGCATTGTTTCCGGTAATTGATCGGAATCCATTTTAGCCAAGTAAGGTCAGTTAGAGAGAATTTCAGATTTCCCACAGCAGGGATTTTTAAGCCTAGTTTTTGAGGAATTCCTTTGTCATTATGAGATATATTTTTATTATTATTATATAGATGTTTGCATTGCAGTTCTGTAGGAATTAAAGATAATTTGTAGTTATATGAGTAATTATATATTTTTAATTACATATATAATTTGTAGTTCTGTAGGAATTAAATATAATGATGGCATGTTAAATATAATGATAGCCTGTTTCTTTGCCTACATTACAGAACACATAATTGTTCTATGATCACAGATAATTTTTTTAAATAAAAATCAACCATATGGAAAATGATGCTGGTCACCATTTGGTTTTGATTCAGGACATCCAGATGCTTGTCTGCTCTCATGCTGCTAAATGGTTGGTGTACTTTTAATTAGAGAGCAATGAAAAACTGATGTCTCTAATAGTAAAGTAAAAAATTGAAGGTTAGTCCACAATCTTATAACTAAGAATCTTCTTATGAGATAAAAATTTATACACAATGCAATACATACATCTTAAGTGTATAATTTGATAATTTTTGACAATGTAGTCATTTATTTAACCACACCCTAATGAAGCTATAGATCACTTCCATCGGTCACCCCAGAAACCACCCATGTGCTCTCCACCTGTCAGTCTCTGTCCTACATAAGCACCACTCCTGATTTCTGTTACCATCAGTTATTTTCGTTTGGTTTTGAATTTCATTCAAATGGATTCACGCGATAGGTACTCTTTCCTTTGGGTTCTGTTACTCGGCATAAGGTTTTGCAGAGTCATCATTGTGTGTGTCTTAGTAGTTCATTTTTATCCATAGTTCATTCTTTTTAATTGGTGAGTACTGTACCATTCTGTTTTATGAACACATCACAGATTGTTTATATGTTATCTTTCTGGTGGACAATAGTAGGTTGTTTCCAGTTTTTGCTCTTAGGAATTAAGCTGTAAGGAACATTTTTAAGAGTTTCTATATTTTTTCATTTGTTGATTAAATACCTAGGAGTACAATTGCTGGCTTGGAGAGTAACTAGGTGTTTAACTTTATAAACTGTCAATTTCAAAAACTATTTGTACTGTTTGAAACTCCTATCAGCAATATATTATATGTGGGATTCAGGTGCTTTGCATTATTTGTGTTGTTGGTGTTATACTGAGTGTGAAGTGGTATTGAGGCTTTAATTTGCTTATCTCTGAGGAATACCAATATTGAACATCTTTTCATGTGCTTATTGGCCATTCACATACCTTTTTTGTAAGGTGTATGTATGTTCAAGTCTTTGATTCATTTTTAATTGGGTCATTTGTGATTTTATTATTGATTGGTAAGATTGGTTTTATATTCTGAGTATAAATCCTTTGTTATATATACATACTAATATTTTCTCATGGTCTGGAGTGTGCCATTTTTATTTCCTAAATGATGTCTTTCGAGCAGAAGAGGTTTTTAATTTTTAAGTCTAATTTTTTAGTGCTTTTATGTCCAAAGAAATCTTTTCTTATTCCAAAGTAGTAATTATTTTCTTATGTTTTCTTCTAGGAATGATATTAATATAATTTTAGCTTTTAAGTTTAGGTCTATGAACCAGTTTGAGTTGGTTTTTGTATGTATGGTATAAGACAGGGGTTGGAATTTATTTTCTGCATACTTATCCAGTTGTCCCTGTGCCATTTGTTGAAAAGACTTTCTTTTCCTCTGTTGAATTGCTTTGACAGCTTTGTTGAAAATCAGTTCACTGTCTATGTGTGAATCTATTTCTGGACTTTGTCCTGTTCCATTGGTTGCTTTATCCTTCCTCCAGTACCACACTGCCTTTATTTATTGCTGTAGCTCTGTAGTAGCCTTAAGATCAGTCTGTAGTTTTTTTTGTTGTTGTAGTGTCCTTTCCTGGCTTTGGTATCAAGGTGATACTGGCTTCGTAGAATGAGTTGAGAGGATTCCCTCCTTCTCAATGTTGTGGAATAATTTCTGCAGTATGGGTGCCAGCTCTTCTTTGCAGGTCTGGTAAAATTCAGCCGTGAATCCATCTGGTCCAGGGGTTTTTTTTGTAGTTGTTGTTGGAAGATTTTTTATTACCGCTTCAGGTAGTGTAAGTCTTCCAAGTATGGATTTTTTTCCCCAAGATTCTTTTGTCTGTGTGAGATATTTTAATTTCCATGTAAATATTAAAATCTGCCTATTTCTTTAAAACATCCTGTTGAGATTTTGATTGGTATTCTGTTAAATCTGAAGATGAATTTAGGAATAATTGACATCCTAACAATATTGAGCCTTCTAATCCATGAGCATGGATATCTCAACAGTGTATTCTATATTTCAGTAAGGAGGTCTTACACATCTTTTGTTAAATTATTTACTAATAACTATTACTAAGTATACTGTTTTGTATGCTATTTTAAGTGGAATTGTTTTGTATCATTTCCTATATGTTTATTGCTAGTATATAGAAATACGATTGATTTTTATATTGATCTTATATGCCTTGTGATCTTGCTAAATTCACTTATGAGTTTTGATAATTTTTTTGTAAATTCCTTAGCATTTCCAGATACACAAGCATGTTATCTGGAATGAAAAAGTTATCCTTCTACCTTTTAGGTCTTTATACATTGTATTTCTATTTCTTGCCTTATTGCACTAGCTTCTTGTACTCCAAAATAAGTGGTTGAACAAAGGTGTTAAGAGCAGATATATTTTATTGTTTCTAATCCTAGGGAGAAAGTGTGCAATATTTTACTCTAAAAAATGATGCTATCTGTAGGGGTTTTTTTTAATACTCTTTTAATACCCTTCTATTGCTAATTTTGAAGGCAAATGAATGAATGAGTTTGAATTTTGTCAAAGGTTTTTTCTGCATGATTTGAAATGATCATAGGGTTTTTTTTCCTCCTTGCTTCTGTTACTATGGTAAATTATGTTGCTGATTCTCAGATGTTAAACCAACCTTTCTTTCTTTGGATAACCTAGTCATGATATATTTCTGCATTTAATTTTCTAATATTTTAAGGATCTTTGTGTCTGTACTTATGAAGGACATTTTCTGTAGTTTTCTTACTATATATTTATCAGAGTTTAGTATTAGAGTACTTCTGGCTTCATAACATAAGTTGAGAAGTGTTCCCACCACCTCTATTTTGAAAAATAGTTTATGTAAGATTGATATTATTTCCTCGTTAAATTGTTGACAAAAGTATATTACTGAAGCCATCTGGGCTGCAGTTTTCTTTGAGAATTTGTAATTCAATTTCTTTAATAGATACAGGACAATTCAGATTTTCTGTTTTATCTTTTATCAGTCTGGCATAGTGGAGTTTTTAAGGAACTTGTCTGTTTCATTGAAGTTGTTCAATTTATTACCATAAAATATTGCATAACAGTCTTTTACTATTTTATTGATATCTATAGGATAGCTAATGGTATCTCTTCTATTACTGATGCAGGTACTGATAATTTGAGTTGTCTCTCCTTTTTTCTTAATAAGTTTTCTAATATTAATGATATTAGTTTTATTTATTAGTTAATTTTTTCAAACAGCCATCTTCGGGCTGTGTTAATTTTCTGTATTATTTGCTTTCTATTTCATTGCTTTCTGTTCTTTCTTATTTCCTGCACTCTACATATGTTGGGTTTAATTTGCCCTTCTTTTTCAATCTTCTTACAGGAAAAACTTAGTTAATTGAGTATAAAGCACTTTTTTAAATAAACAACTCTTTTATTATAATTTTTTGATTTAGAAAAGTATAATTTTTATAAGAAATGTTACTCATGTTAACATGTTGTAGGTTTATTGTTATTTTTAAATAGACTGGTAAACAAAATATTGATTAATATCCGAATAAAGACACATTCTTTGGGATCTTCAGTAATTTTTTTAAAACCACTTTTCTAAAATAAGCATTTATGGAATAGCATATGTTCTGTCTAAGAGAAAGCTCCATGTAAACTTGAAGAGAAAGTATATTCTTCATATATTGGGTGAAATGCTCTCTAAATGTCGGATTGAGATGGTTGATAGTATTATTGATTTCACCCAGTAAATGTGAGTCATTGTCAAATCAGTTCCTTTTGGCCTGAAGGACTCTCTTTAGTATTTCTTAGAAGTCATGTCTACTAGCAGCAAATTCTCTAAGTCCTTATCTTTGAATTTTGCTCTTATTTTCTTGTGGAATAGTTTTGCTGGATATAGAATTCTTGGCTTAAAGGGTTTTTAAAATTGCGTTCAGCATTTTGATTATGTTACTCCACTGTCTACTAGCATCCATGGTTTCTGATGAGAAGTCAGCCATTAATTGTATTGGTCTTCTGCAGTATAGGATAGTTTTTCTGTGTTTAGAATTTTCTGTCTTTGGTTTTCTATGGTTTTATTATACTATGTTATGTCTGGGTGTGAATCTCTTTGTATTTAACTTTTGTCTTGTCGAGCTTCTTGGATGCACAAATTATGATTTTTCATCAAATTTAGGAAATATCAACCATTATTTCCTCAAAAAATTTTTAGTTCCTGCCTTTTTCTTTCCTCTTGTTCTGGGACTTCTACATGTTTTATGCTGGATGTCTCACAGTCTCTGAGGCTCTGTTTATTTGTCTTTATTCTTGGCTCTTCAGAATGAATAATTTCTACTGATCTATCTTCAATTACACTGATTCTTCTGCCATCTCAAATATGCTGTTATACTTTTGATTGAATTTTTATCTCAGTTATTGTAATTTTTAACTCCATATTTTGAGAAATAATTTTATCTCTTTCTTGATGATCTCTATTTGTTTATTCATTGTAGTCATACTTTTTTGTAGCTCTTTAAATATAGTTTCCTTTATTTCTTTGAATATATTTATAATAACATATTTCAAGTCTTTAATATCAGTGATAGGAGAGACAATTTCTAATGACTACTTTCTCCCTGAGTGTGTGTCATACTTTCCTGTTTCTTTTCATGTCTCATAATTTTTTGTTATGAATTGGTCATTCTAGATAATACAACAATTCTGTATTTTCATAATTTCCCTAAAGATTATTGTTGTTTCTGCTTTGTGTTTGTTTCATTGTTTAGTAATTTGTCTAAGCTAATTCTGTGAAATCAACCTCCCTGTAATATGATTTCACAGATATCTCTGCTCAGTGTATATATAGACAGAGACATAGATATTTTCTTATTTTAACTTTTACACCTGGTTTCCTAGGGGTCATCTCATGTATCTGTGTAGCTTGGTAGTGATAAGTTATCCTCAACCACCTTGCCAGTAAGTCCTCTGTCAATTATTACTCTGTATATGGGGTGGGTAATGCATTCAAGCTAGGGCTATTTTAAATTCTGCTCCAACCTTTACTTTATCTGGCCCTTTAAAGTCTCTTATGTACATTTTCATAACCTCGGTTTTAGGAGAGCGCGAATAGCTTGAGTCTGCATTCTGGTGCTCTCTGCATATGTTTTCAGCCATAATGATGTTTTCTCTAACCATGACTGCAATGTGAGGCCAGAGGAACCATTGGCCCGTCCCACTTGCCTACTGTCCACTGTTGAGATTATAATTTCCACCAACATGCCACTAGGAATGACCCTCACCCACCTCTCCAAGTCACATGTGCCCCTTTACCTGCAAAGATAAAATGCCAGCCCCATGGCCTGCCCTGCCCTGGCAGAACCTCCATGTCAGCTGTACTGGCTAACAGCAATTATAAGACAGCATTAATTGTAAGTGACATTTTTCTTCAAATGTGAGCAAATGTGCAGCTAGAAATTAATGAAAAGTAGTATATTGGGGAACCAGCACTTCAATGAATCTTGATACGCATTGTTGCCTTTGTGAGGGTTTTGATCTCTCTGCCAGCCCCTGAACCTTCATGAAAACCAGCACTCACTTCATTGATCGTTTGTCAATGTAATGAACCAGACCAGACCATGGCAAAGGAGAAGTGGGCTATTTCCCAAAATGCACACACTGACAAGGTAAACATTTAGACTATTTTCTGACTTTACTACCGTCTTCACCCATCCCATGTGTAATTGGCTTTATAGCCCCCTCCCTGAAAAGAGAAGGGCACGTGATCACTTTTTTTCCCCAGAATGTTACAGGGGTACAAATGTTTAGGTTACATGTATTTCCTTTGCCCCACCTCAGTCAGAGCTTCAAGCATGTCCATCCCCCAGTTGGTGCAAACCACACCCATTAGGTGTGAATATACCCATCCCCTCCTCCCCCCCATCTGCCCAACACCCGATGAATGTTACTACTGTATGTGCACATAAGTGTTGGTCAGTTAATACCAATTTGTTAAGTCCAGCTTACTCAGCCTCCTGAAGAAGATCTGATTGCCAGTTCTGTCAAATGCTAGGGCAAGACAGGGCAAAACCGACTGACTTAGTATAGGTATTCATACACCTCCCATTACCTTTTACTCTTTTGTACAGCATCAGGAATAATAGCTACAAGAAGAAGACAGAATGCAAAGGGAGATGCAGGTAAGTTTAAGATGCAGAAATACCCATGGTTGATAACAAAACATTTTTAAATGGAAAAGATGTAGAATTTGCTGCTAGGCTTTTCTGGTTTTAGGACTGTTTGGAGCAAGGACCTTTATTTAATCACTTTGTTTAATGGATTTCTAGCTCTATATTTCTATTGTTTGCCTTCCTTTTAAATATTAGTTGATTTGGAAGCCAAAATACACAGATGATAGAGCCAAACCTTTGATGGAAAATCCCCTTCACCAAATGGAGTGGTTGATTTGGGAACAACAAAAAGGAGTTGTATAACAATAAGATTAGATCTGCAGAAGAAAAAAAATTAACATAGTAATTTGCTGTTCGTTGTCATAAATTCATAGTGAAATCTCCAGAAATCATATGTAGAGACAGAAGTTCTTTGCAAATGAATATCAGTTGCTTATTCCCAAACGTGTTTTGAAATTGCAATAACATCTAGACTAAATTGCAAGAAATATATAGTGAAAGGTACTCAAAAGTAGAAGCATCTCTGTTATATCTGTATTGTATTGAAAATAATATTTTACCATATGTATCTTGTCAGTGCATGTTTATAAGTTTGTTCTTATTCACTGAAAAAAATCAGTTACAGGATCACAAAGCAAAATTTCTTTTGAAAAATAGGCCACTTTGCATACAGATTCTGTTATTACCTATAGCTGAATTTAAACATGGACACCATCAGAATGTAATCAAATGAAATGATGCCGCTAAAAAGTACAAAACAAAAGAAAAATTAAAAAATAAAAACAACAAATAGAAAATTATCCCTAGGTTACAGCAGAGATCTTTTCTCTTAAAAGATTTCCCTGGTGGAGAAGAATAAATAGAGAAGCCTTTATCACTTCAGAATTCATAGAGAGATTTGTAGGAGTGAGGGGAAAACATTTGAGTCCTAACCTGCCATAGAAGAGGACAGCTAGCTGCTAAGTGGCTGCAGAGCCAGAGGAAATGCAACAGTGTTTTTGTGGTTCTCCCTTTATGTACCCAGATAGTAAGTCCTCGCATGACATCATCCATAGGTTCTTGGGAACTGGAACTTTAAGTGAAATGACATGTGACAAAGCCAGATTTACCTTAGGCTAATTGATGAAAACGAGAGTTAAGTTTCTGATCACAAAAACATCACCCAACTTCTAAATAAAGACCAAAACAACCGAACTACTTCTAATATTAAGCATTGAAATAAATGTGAGCTATACATATATTTAAGCAATATTAATAAAAACAAGTAAGATAATTATTTGCCCACTTATTATGGTTCAGGGTCTCGAGAGGCTGGAGCCCATCCCAGCAGCTTGGGGTTTCAGGTGGGCATGAGCCTTGGCCAGAGCACCACCCACGGCAGGCGGCTCACGCGCACACCCACCCCCACTCAGATGGGGACCATGTAGACACGGCAGTTCACCTACCTGCACATCTTTGGGATGTGGACAGAAACCAGAGGACCCACAGAAAACCCGTGCAGATTTGGGGAGAACATGCCAGCCCCATACAGACAGTGCCCCCGGCTGGGAGTCAGTTTTCTTTTTCTCATCAGTGTTGTAACAAAATGATGTTGATCGAAGCGACATTATCTGAGAACCTGCCCTACCACATCAGTCAGGGTTCCAGCGGGAAACAGATGGCACACTCAAACTAGGTTAATTCCAGAGGGTTTAAGGAAGAGGACTGTCAGCAAAGCTGCGAAAAGAATGGGAAGAAATTACAAGGGATGGTGCAGTGCCCTGGGGCTAACAGAGCTGTCACCGCCCCAGTCCAAGGGACCCCAGAACAAAGCAGTTCACAGAATCGGAAGGGAAGGCCCCTCTAAGGGGGACATAGCATAGCAAGCCTGAGGTGACCCCATGGGGCAGCACCCTGGGGAATAAAGGTCACAACTCCTCTCTCCTTTCTCTGTCTAGCCTCGCGCTGTGGCTCGCAGAGTCCACACATCACAGGAAGCCAGAGCACCAGGAGACCCCTTGGTATAGTTCGTATAGATCGGCCTCCGGGCCGGGACGAGAGCAGGTGGCGAGGGTGGGAAGGGGACCTGGAGGGGCGAATGGAAGAAGGCTGGCCCTGGTGCTGCCTTAGAATGCTGCTCTTGTGGGACTTACAGTCCGAGAGAGGGACGTGGTTAAAAACAACCTCAGCAAAGTTAAATGTGAACACCAAAGAGAAAAGCAGAATTACAGGCCTCCCCAGAGGTTTTTATGAAGCGTCTCCCTCCCCTCTCCAGTGAAGTACCCAGTGGGTGCCCTTGCAGAACAGTCTGTGGCCCTCTCTGTTTTGAACCTTTCAAAGTGTTTCTGGGACCAGTTGGGGAGTGTAGTAGAATTCTGCATTTTTTGAAAAGCTGCTGTGTGCCAGACGTTTTGTTAAAAATAGGTAATATAAAGTTGATAACATAAAGACTCACTTCTAGCCCTGAAGGGCCTTATAGGATGAGAGGAAAGAAAGAGATCCTTAAACTGTGTCCGAATGGACCTGTTAAGGGTGAGTAGAGCAGACAGACGAGAGGGAGGAGAAGGAAGACTGGCACCCGTCCCTCCTCCTAAGTACTAAGTGTAGTGAATCGTTCCTCCTCTTACTTACCCTATGAGGTTCATTCTGTTGTCTTTCCCCTTTGATGGATGAGAAAATGAGACACAAAGTTTAAATATCGTGGTCACGGCCACACCGTAGGTAAGACGTGCAGGTATTGGAGCTAGGTGGTGTGGCTCTACTCCCATTGCAGTGCCCTCCTACCTGCTTCTGAAAGGTAACAAAAGGAGGGCCTGTGGTAGGAAGAAGCATTTTTGATGATGATAACTATTAAAGTATCGCTTAATGAGTAACTGTCATTTAAGAAGGAGTTACTGTATCCCAGCATTGTATTAACCACTTACAGACACTCTCTTTAGCTCAAAAGGACCATCCAGTACAAAATAATTAATTAAGAGTTATTCATTCTTCTTAAACCGCCTGTACTATAAAGAGGTTAAAAGCACAGATTTGCTCAAGTCTCACACCAAATCTTTATGAATATTTTGAACTGGGTACCTTATATCATCATATATGATGATACAGTGAGATTCATCACTGTTTAAAAACAGAAATAAGTAATAGTAAGAATAAAGCAAGATCAATATAAAGAACTTTAATTTCCTTATATATTTTATTCTATTATCTAACATTTTAATCATCATGGTTATTATGAAATTATTTTTCTATTAAACTAATTTATGGATATAAAATTATAAATAATTTAAACTCCATCCTGTACACAGCACAGTAACATCTAGTATCTAAATCAAGGTAGTCTGGCTAAATACAGCTTTATAAAGCCTTCACAACATTTATGATTTCCTACGAAGAGATAGAAAGATCTGTCTCTCCATATGTACACTATCTTCAGAATTTCTCGTACAGTGAGTATAATTTTGCTTATCTCAGCCAGCACTTTAGAGCAACTATACATAGACTTTTAGTGTTTTAATAATATAACTTAATGACCTCTCAACTTTAAATCACTAGCATATTTCTTGTGAAAGCAAGAGAAAAAAACCAAAAAATCAAACACCCCAAGACCTTAAGCATAGAGTGTATATTCTGCTACTTAGATTGAAAAACAAATCTCATAAATTGATTACATTACAGCTGTATTTTCTCTTTGAGGTGAGAAAAAAATTACAGAATAACAATGGTTTTTCCTCCCCTGCTTTACTTTCTAGCCTTAAAATAATTTAAGTGCTTAGAAAGGAATGTTAACACTATTAGTCTTCTCTGATACTGTTTTTGCACGTCAAATACAGTTTGTGGCTATAAAAATAGTAAACCCTCTCTCCCTGTTAAATAAACATCAGTAATTCAGTAAGTCAGACCCATTGACCTTCCAGTCAATCTGAATGCTTGCACAATTTGAGTTGTATTTCATGTGCAGTTTCATCGTTCACATTTACTGTTTATTGGATTGGTATTTAGCTCCAGCTAGTGTGCTAGGCATGCTCATAGAACATATCTCTGTTTTAGGTTTTGAGGTGTTAGCCTCTTCTTCCCTGGGTTCTGCTTATATACATTTACTGAAGATCGTGGGTAAAGTTACATTATGAGTATCCTTGGAGAAGTTATTTAACCTCTTAATGTTCTCACTTCCACAACTGTCAAAGTTGTATCATAATTTTTCCTTTTAGGGTTGTTGTGCAAAACAGATGGGGATAATGTGACCATACTAGGTACCATTTAACACTTACGCAGGACCTTGCATTATTGCTAGGTTATTTACAGATTATTAGGAAGGTGCAGTTATTGTCTCTGTTTTACTGATGAAGAAACGAAAGCTCAAAAAAGTTTAGTAGCTTGCGCAAAGGTTTGGAGTTGGCATGTTGTGGCGCCAGGACACTTCATCTCGTCCTGCCAGATCCCAGAGCTCTGAGCCGCTAGCTGTGCTGCCTTGCAATCTTTATAGCTTCGTCTCTACTGAACTCACCTCAAATCCAGCCTTCTGCAATCAAAGCCTTCTCTCACCCCAAATATGTAAATTAATCAGAATTCATATTAGTAATATTTTAATATGCAGCAACCTGTTTCATCCAACTATGGAGGGATATTAGACTCAATACATACAGCTTTAGGGAAAACTTACTCTGAGGGCCAACCAAGCTCTTTTGAGACAGACAGAACAATTTCTAAAAGATAGCGCTTGTATTCCCTTTAATGTGTTTTTAAATTTTGTGATTCAGTGTGTTTGTATATTCCATCTAAGATTCCTAATGACACTGGAAGATTTTAGTTCTATCTTATAATAGTGGCTAATTTTTTAATAAATTATAAAAGTACAGTTGTATTATTATCACAGTTTATTGAAATCCCAAGCCTCCTGAGCATAGGAGTTTTATATCTTTCTAAAAACTTGTGTATTAGAGTGATTTGACACATAACAGGATAAAACTCAACAACAGGTAAGTCTTATGACTTGTGTAGTAGTTCTGAAAAATTAGAAGTTACCTTTTATTAATGCAAATCATATACAAATTTATATGTAGTGGTGGGAGCTCAGATAATTTGACGAAGATTTTTCTTGATATCTCAGTGCTATCTTAGGAGTATAAAGTGGTGAGGAAAACTGTCACCGCTGGGGAGCATATTTAGGACCATTCTGTGTGCTGTGGTAGTACGCGCCCCGGAGTGAGGTAAGGAGCTCGAGATTCCAGGAATGTCCCCAAAGCTCTTGGGGCTTCAGTTTGCTCATCATTTTAAACTGAGGGTGACCCTTCATCTGTTCCCTACATACTTTCTATGAAATTGAAATGCTGAAAACATTTCATTTAAATTCTTTTAGAAAATATTTTGTCAATGTCCTCTGGAAGGTCATTGGCACTGAGTTGTAGTAAGTCAGTATAGCCCATTTGTCTTAGTGTGTTTGGTCTGTTTAAGCAACAGAAATTCATTCCTCACAGCCCTGGAGGCTGGGAAGTCCAAGACCAAGGCCCCAGCAGGTTCGGTGTCTGGTGAGAGCCCACTCTCTGGTTCACAGGTGGTGCCCTCCAGGTGCATCCTCACGTGGTAGGAGGGGCAACAGAGCTCGCTCTTTTCTAAGAGCACTAATCCCATTCAGGAGAACTCTACTTCACAAACTGATCACCTCCTCTAATACCATCACCTTGGAGGTCAGGATTTCAACATAAGAATTTTGGGGGAACACAAACATTCAGATCATAGGGCCCAAAATACTCTCTGAGCCTCAGGACCTCACAGCCCATCGTGAGGGGCCCTCATTCGCTGGCTCCACCAATGCCTGTTGGACGCCCTCACAGGGCCCTGGATGTCCAATTTCTCCTTCCGCCTAGTGTGATCCCCATCTGTGTGACGGCTCTGTCCCCTCCCCGCCCTTTGCTGGAAACTTCCTCTTTAGCATGAGTCACTTGAAACCAGGGAGTGTAAGAAGACATCATTCACTGTTCATTGGAAGAGTAGAATGTAGATAGGGCACATGTTCTTCTGTCTGCCCAACCACAGTGGAGATCTGGTTCTCCTGGTGCTGTGATAGCCGTTGTGGTTGACTGTCCTCTTGAACCAAGGCTGCACGTTTGTGTCTTTCTAGCCGTGAACTTTCCTTATGTGCCGTCAATGGCTAGAGCCCTGTGGTGAGGGGTATCAAAGAAGGTTCTAGGTAGAAAGGCCGGGATGAACCCCTAGAGCACGTAGCCTGTTTATCTTCGGGGATGATACCCTCAGTAGTCGTTTCACCAGTGAAGTGCCTCTCCCAGTCCCACTTCAGGTAGACATTGACTTCCATGTTTAGGCATAGGTAGGACTGATTAAAAAAACAATCTTGAAACTGAAGTTGACCTTGGATACCACATAATTTTAACATTTCTCGCTCCATTCCTTCTCCACTCCCCTCCCCATTCTCATTTTACCAGTGAGGAACTGACATCTACATCAAGCCACAGTGATTACTGGCAGAACTCATATGTGGCTTGTATGACTCCCATTCTAGTGAACTTTCCAGCACACTATGTAACTTTTAAGGAAATAATCTTTTTCTTTCATGTTTTTTTTCCTAAATTATCTGTGACATGTGTTCTCTATAATTCAGTAACATTTGGTTATTTTTCCATAGCTCTGGATTTGTTAGAAAAAACACTGGAGTTGCCAAAACATATCTGTAAATAATTATCCTAAAACTTTCTCCTGTATTTTAAAATTGGCTGATCTCTAAGACCTTCCGGTAATGTACAATATGTAATGTATTTATAGTAACATAGAAAAGAACAATAAGGCAATCCTGGTTTATAATTTTTTTGAGCTTGGGAGTGGCGTTTTTTTAATTTCAGAATATTATGGGGGTACAAACGTTTTGGTTACATGAATTACTTTTGTACAGTTTGAGTTAAAGTTATAAGTGTGTCCATCATCCAGATAGTGTGCATTATACCTTTTAAGTGTGAATTTATCCATCCCCTCCTCCCTGCTCCCACCTGCTTGATTTCTGTTGAATTTTACTACCATATAAACACATGAGTGTTGATCATTTAATTCCAGTTTAATAGTGAGTACTTGTGGTGTTTGTTTTTCCAATCTTGTGATACTTCACTTAAGAGGATGGTCTCCAGTTCTATTCATGTTGTTACAAAAGGTATTAGTTCACCATGTTTTTTGTGGGTGAGTAGAACTCCATGGTATACATATACCACATTTTATTAATCCACTCATGTATTGATGGGCACTTGGGTTGTTTCCACATCTTTGCGATTGTGAATTGTACTGCTGTCAACATTTGAGTGCAAGTGTCTTTTTTATAAAACGTCTTTTTTTCCTTTGGGCAAATACCCGGTGGGATTGCTGGATCAAATGGTAGGTCTACTTTTAGTTCTTTGAGGTATCTCCATACTACTTTCCATAGAAGTTTTACTAGTTTGCAGTCCACCAGCAGTGTATGAGTGTTCCTATCTCTCTGCATTCATGCCAACATCTGTCGTTTGGGGACTTTTTTATAAAAATCATTCTTACTGGACTTAGGTGATATCTCATTATGGTTTTGATTTGCATTTCCCTGGTGATTAGAGATGTTGAGCATTTTTTCATATGTTTATTAGTCTATCTTCTTCTGAAAACCTTCTGTTCATGTCTTTTGCCCATTTTTTAATGGGGTTATTTGAAGTTTTCTTGCTGATTTGCTTGAGTTCTTTGTAGATTCTGGTTATTAGCCCTTTACTGGATGTATAGCATGCAAACATTTTCTCCCATTCTGTAGGTTGTCTATTCACTCTGTTGATTGTTTCGTTCGCTCTGCAGAAGTGTTTTAATTTAATCAGGTCCCATTTATTTATTTTTGTTGTTCCTATGATCACCTTTGGGGACTTCTTACAAGAACAGAGACATAGACCAATGGATCAGAACAGAGAACCCAGATATAAAACCATCCTCATATAGCCATCTACTCTTTGGCAAAGCAGACAAAAACATACAATGGGGAAAAGAATTCCTATTCAATAAGTGATGTTGGGAAAACTGGATAGCCACATGTGGAAGACTGAAACAGGATCCGCAGCTCTCACCACTCACAAAAATTAATTCACGATGGATAACAGAGTTAAATCTAAAGCATGAAACTATAAGAATTCTAGAAGAAGGGGTTGGAAAACCCCTTATAGATATCAGCCTGATTTATAATTTTTATAAGTAGGAATCAATTGAAAAAATAATTAGCAATTATTTTCACAAATTTTATTTTTATTTTTAATATATTACTGATTGTTGTCCACATGAAGGATGCTATTCCCTAATATTTAAATAATTTCCTTTGTGAATATATATATATTTTTGTTTTATTTGAGCTAGATAGTATTTTCTAAATTATTTTTGGCAAATATATTTTTACTTTATTTGGGGTTCTAATACATGTCTATACATTTTCACAGCATGATGTTAAAAATTTTTGAAGAAGTTTATAGTATTTTTCCATCAGAAATTATATATGCAGAAAATTATCTCCCCCATCATGCTCATAATATAGGGTTGCTGTTTAATAGTTTCACTATTTATACCATTCACATAGTTGAAATTTTTTTTAATTACTTTAATGTGACTTATCCTGAAAAAAATTTCACTCTGATCTTTTGAAGACTTTTCAGGTCCATGTGAGAATTTTGAAGCAGCTCGATGTTAGAATCATGGCATCAACTAACCTTAGGCCATGTGTGTGTAGGCAAGTCGTTTAAGGGTATTGCCAATAGAAATCTAAAGAGAACTATTTTCTGTGTTTAGTTCACTGAACAAATAGGATATAGCATCGCAGAGTATCACTTAAACATGCATGGTGATTATTTTCAAATAAACTTTTATTACTATATGTAAAAATATTTACCTTTCTAACATTATTGGTAGAGGTAATCATTTTTATATAGTGGTGTTTTATCTAGGATCAGCTTTTGAGACTCTTCTTTACTTAGCACTTTTGTTAACATAACAGTAATGGCGATGAAATTCCCAAGATATCCCAGAGTTAAAATGTCATCCAAATTACACTCCTGCTTACTGGGTCGGGTTTCCCCCGACCCAATGTATTTCTCCAAGCCTGAGTTGGCTTGGTGAAATACGTTAACTCTTCCTTACCATGCTGCATCCCGGTGAATGGAGCCCTTGTAGCCCTGAACGTGAAAGTACCTTCATAGACACTAACTTAGATTTTAATCAGACAGAGGACCAGTTCGTGTTGAAGCATGTGTGTGCAAAGACCATTGCATGAGGTAGTAAGGGTAAAAAAGAATGAGAATCGGTGTTGTCAGGTAGTAGAAAGAACATGGACTCTGGAGTGTGGTGTCCGAGATCAAGCCATGGATTGACCAGTACGCACTTGGGCAAGTTACTCAGCAGCTTGGAGTTTCCTGATGTGTAAAATAGAGATCATGATACCTCTGACACATGATGATTGTGAGATTTAGTGAACCAGTATATATGAAGGTACCAGGAGCAGCCCCTGAGGAGGTCTTAATAAGTATTGAATATGAATCTTTACTGCTTGTATCTCACAAAGCTTAATTTAGTTTAATGGCATTGAAAGAAAAACTGAGTATAAAGAAGATGGGGTTATTTTTTTAGTGTGAAATGTTTTATGTGGATCTTTTATGTCAATAGGAATAAAGCCAGTGCAAGGAAAATTAATTTCACACTTTAGCCTTCTGCAAATGCCTCTTGTTCCAGCATCACTGCAGCCAGCATCACTTAACCCCAAGGTGAAAATGAATATAGCGAGAGGGAGAAACAGTTGTTAAATTTATTACACTAGCCAAGCTGTCAAATTAAACATGTTATTTATAGTGTTTCTAATTGTCAACCTAATTTATGTAGTAATATTTCAGGACAGCATGTACAGAAATTTAATCAGCTAACCATTATTTCCATGGAGGTTTAGTGGTTACATTCTGGGATAGAATTCAAGCTTCAGAATCGCTTCTGCCTCCTCTGGCAGGGTCCATACGCACAGTGGCAGGATTTGTAGAAAAGTAGAAATTGTTGTGAGTTACCCATTTGCATTAATACATAATGCTCAACAATAGAACTGAGTTTGTGGTAGTTCATTGTCACTAGATTAATTCAACTCAAATTATTTTAGGAACTTAAGGGAAAAGGAATGATTGTATTGGATGAATCGGTTGTTAGTTATTTGAATAAAACTGAGCTCTAGAGAAAAAAATCATTATAAATTTATGCTGAATTATTAGTAAGAGACTTTTTAAATATTTTTAATATTTAAATTTTACATATTATATTTATGTTAATTCCACATACAGTTTATATCCGGTATTTTGGTTTTATCTTATTTCTCTTTAATCTCTGGGGTTGTCAGTGACTTCTCATGGTGACTCTCTTAACCTAGAATTCAAACTGGTACCTAAATATTATTGCAGTATTGAAATTTTACTATCCCAAATGATAATCTCATTTGAAGTGATATAAATTGGAAATTTCCATGTAATTTCTGACTTTTTGATAGCCTGAAGGACTCTGTTGGGAAAACTTAGTACTTAGCTTTGGGTATTAATGCGCCTGCATCTAGATGAGGCTAATTAACCCTTTTTTGCAACATTTTATAATGAAAATTTTTAAAAATACAGGAATGTTGGAAGAATTGTACAGTGAACATTTATATACCTGCTACCTAGATTCTGCGATTAACATTTTACATATTTGCTTTATCCTGTGTTTACTCTACATCCATCTTTTGTTTTTCGTATATGCATTTCAAACTAAATTGCAATCATCAGGGCCCTCTACCCTTCACACTTCAGCATGCATGTCATTGAATAGAGTTCAATGTTTTTTTTCTTTTTTCCTTTTATATGATAAATATTGTTTTTGGAGTACTTTGCTAACAATGGTATAACACCTTCTGGCCACTGGAACAATAATAATTTATATTTGAATATACAGTTTCTCGTTATTTTTATTGTCCCAAGTTTGAAAATAAAGTGACAAAACTGTAATAGTTGGTCAGCTATTCCATTAATCTTATCTACAGTGTAAGTCTGCATAGTTCCAACACTGTTAAATTCCTTAGCTAGATTAGCATGTGTAATTTTGACATCATTATGAAATAGGTACTTTTATTGTTTCCTTTTAATTGAATGCTATAAAGATTTAAGTAACTTTTCAAGGGCATATAGCTGAAATAATTGAAAGGTCATATCATTAGATGTTTGGCCAGATGGAGACCTTGGAATCCAAGTCCACTGCAAGTTTTCTGCCCACTTTTGGGAGTAAGGTATCGTCGTCTTGTGTTTCAGCCTGTCCAAGAACTTGGAATGGGAGATCTCTTAGGTATAGGGTTGCTAGATAAGACACATACAAAAACACACCATATCTTGAATGGGATGTATTTATACTAAAACTTATTGTTTATCTGAAGTTCAAATTTAACTGGGTGCCTCATGTTTTTATTTACTGAATCTGGCAACCCTACTTAGGTAGAAGGAAGCTTTAAGGTGCCCTCTGCTCACTTTGGGGGCTGTCAGTCCCCACTCACTCAGAGGACCCGATGTTCTTTGTCTTCAGTGGCTGATTTTATTCCTCATTCCAGATGGCTTATTGGTGAGCAGGCGTGGCCTGCTCCAGCGTCACTGTGGCAGCTCCCTCCCCACGTTTCAGGAATTCTCAGGCTTGTTACCCACAATATGTAGCTTTGTTTAAAAAGTGTAAACACTTTGCCTGCAAACCCCTTATCAATAACAGTTCTCGTTGGTCTCTTCTATCTGTTCACCATGACTTCCGCCTCTCATGTTTCCTTCTTTCACTGATTCTGCTGAGTTTTGCTAGAGGCCTCTGGGGTATTTCACAGAGTGACTGTGTTTACTATGCCTCCTGACTCTGGATATCTGGCCTCCTGACTCTGGATATCTGAAAACGCCGTTTTTTTGCTCCGTTCCATGAATGATTGGTTAATATTTGTTTACAGTTCTTTTCATTTGTCTTTGGAGGTAAAATTTACATACAGTGAAATGCACAAATCCTAAGTGTACCAGGTGATGAGTTTTGCCAAATGCCTTCATCACTATATCCCAAACCTTCAGCTAAATATAAGACATTTTCATCACCCTCCCATCACCCTCCCATTTTCATCACAAATTACCCTCCCATCCTTCCTTGTGAGTCTCACTCTTCAGGCCAGAAGCATCCACTGTTCATTTTTCTCCAACAGATTAGTTTTAGGCAACCAGTTATCAGTAAATGATTTTTTCCCCATAGCTGTTGGTTGGATTTGACCACATGCCTACGTACCCTGCCTGAAGGTCAAATAAGCAATTCATTTTCCATTTGCACATTGGTATGACTTTCTGAGGCTATTTCTACTTCTCTTCTGGTGACTCACTTGCCCATCTAATAATCCAGCCATCTTCTGAGTCCTTTCTCGTAGTTGCAGGTAAGCAAAGGGCAAAGGAGGGCCTCAGGTGCCTTCACAGGGAACCGTTTTTAGGAAGTTAGTTATGTTCACCATTTCAGAATAAACTTAGCCAACACTTATTAAAGGGCCTACTTTGTACCAGGTACGAGGCTAAACGTAGAGGATACCAAGATATAGAAAACATGTAGAACTCTCAGGGAGATTGATAAATCAATATCTCTTAATCATCTGTTATGTTAAAAAATATTTATTGAGCTGCTGCTGTGTGGCTAGACCTGTGTCAGGCGATGGGGATACAGCCCTGACCAAGACAGACGTGGCTTCTGCCCTCAAGAGCCGCAGTCTGGAGGTGACGGCCGTCCGCAGGGACCGTAGGTGTGCCGGTGCCGCAGGGCGGAGGTGCGGTGTTGCTGGAGTGTGTGGGGGTGGGTACAACCTAGGCCTTTCGGGAGGTTGTAGGGTCCAGAAGGGCTTCCTGAAGAAATTGCCGTTAAGCAGCTTCTACAGGACAAGCAGGAGACCCCAGGGAGGAGGGGCGTGGAGGCGCCGGAGCACAGGAGTGTGGGAGCAGCCGGCGTGCGTGTGCAGGAGGAGGAGGGAAGCGACAGGCAGGGAAGGCTGCGGAGGGAGATGCGCTCGGCCCAGTAGGTTCCCGCGAGAGGCTAAGGTATCAGGATCAGCCATCATCATTTTCATTCTTTGCTTCCCAGATAAATGATTGACTTTTTGGATTAGCTTCTGAGTTTGGCCTGAAGTGGACTGTACTGCTGTTTCAGAAAGAGGCAGTTCTAAGACGTAGAGTTAAGGAGTCTTAGAATGAGGGAATGATAGGAGAAGATTTTGGTTTAATGGGACTTCTTAAAATTTGCAGCTCTGTCTAGTCTGGAAGCCCTGAGAGCAAACCTAAAAGGAATCATAGGGATCCTTTGACCAAAGGCCTGAATTTAGCCTTTGCCTTGGGAGGCCTGAAATCAGCCCAGGACATGCAGTAATAACCACGCTCACTGACAGGCCATCCCTGAGTAGTTGTTTCAACAGTTTAAACATAAATGTGGCCAAGTTCTTTCTTACCTTTGTAGGTCTTTGATTTTCCTACATTACTTAATACTTTGTAATAAAATGATTAGCCACACAAAAATAATAGTCCAATGCAAGGATGGCTGTGAGGCTTAAAAAAATATACCTTAAATGCAACATTTCGTTCATCCCAGATAAGATTATATAGAAAAAAATCCACAGTGATTCATTTGCTGCATTGAATTGCATGCTATTACTGATATAATCTCCATTACCTTTTTGTAAATTTAACTTTAATTACATCAGTCTAGTGGGTTCCATACAGATATTTACTTTTAGCATAATGGATTTTGAAGGTAAAATGTTCCGTGAAAGCATTGAGCGTTGAATATTTTATTTGAAAGCAAATGCTAAAAGTATTTTTATAACATTCAATATTGATACTTTGGGAAAAAGTAAAGTGAAAATCTTTTAATGGATTAAAAGGAAACCTTCAAAACCTTTAGCTGTGAGTCGTATTTACAAGTTCACACTAATAATAATAATATTAGTGTATTATTCATAAATGCATTAGAGAGGATAGCTTTACTAAAATTGTTTTGTTTGCTGTTTTTGTATAAAATTGTGTCAGTGTTCTCCATATGGTGTGATATGACTGAGATAACTCACCCTTTCAATGACAAAACCAGATATACACATCTGTAAATATGTAATTAAAGTATTTAAACTTACCCCAAAACATTAAAATTAAGCACCATCCATCATGTACATTTGATACAGGTCACAACTTGAACTCTTTATTGCAATTTATGTCATTTCTTGAAAATACGAGAAACATCTAAATGCGAACTGACTCCAATATGGAAGCCCCTCTAAGTAAAGATCACTTTTGGTTAATTATCTGAACAGAATCGCAAAGCATTAGATTTTTTAAAAAATGTTGACAAAACCAGACTTAATGATCCTCACATATTTTGAAGGGCCTAGCCTTGGTACCTTTGATGAGTCCCCCCCTTTTAGGAGATACATTGCCTGGGCAAATTCCCAGATACTCCAAAGATCTATGCAAGGAATTGGGGCCAGTGAGTCTGCTATGGTCTGAGTGTATCTTCCCGAAATTTATATGTTGAAAATTAACAATGTGATAATATTCAGAGGTGGGGCCTTGAGGGTGATTAAGTCATGAAATCAGAGCCTTCATCAATGGGATTACTGAGCCCATATTAATAAAAGAGGTCAAAGGGAGCACCCTAGCCCCGTAGGCCCCTTCTGCCATGTGAGGATGCAGCAAGAGAAGCCCCATATGAAGCAGAAGTGAGCCTTCACCAGATACCAAATCTGCTGGGGCCTTGATCTTGGACTTCCCAGGCTCCAGGACTGTGAGCAATGAATTTTTATTATTTATACATTGCCCAGTCTATGATATTTTTTTACAGCGGCCTGAATGCCAAACAGACTAAGAGTTTTACCCAGCTCACCCCCTGCCCCAGGCTCCCATCCAAATAGGTATCGAGACGCTGAGGAACAATAACACACATGGAGATCCAAACTCCATTCTCTGAAGTATCTATACCTATTAAATGGATTAAATCTATTTTTTCAAAATGTCATCCCCTGGACAGTGTCCAATCACTTGTCAATGAGCTTGCACTCGGACTAATGTTAACACTTTCTTTTTCAACAAAATGGGGTTTTCAACAAAATTGGGTTTTTTCTCCTCAATTTCCACGTGGAATCAATCAGTCAAAACCAATCTCAAGCCCTCAGTCTTTCTCTTTCTGCATTAAAAAAATTAACTTCTAGCAGCACATGTCCTCTTGATTCACAGGTATTTGTATCATTGTCTGTTTGCCCATTGTGTATTAAACTGCGTAACTGCAAGAGTGGGGGCAGCTTACTCACATCCTCCCCATCGCCCAGGATGGTGCTTTGCACAGGGCAAGAGTGCATTACACATTGCTAACAGTTTAATTCATCAGTACTAACAAACCAAAACATGTTTGTTCCCAAAAGCAGTTATTATGAAAACTATTTTTATACCTATTTTGTGTCTTCATCTGGACTTTTTTTTAAGAACAAGAATATCAACTTTAATATAATCTTCTAATTTGCCAATTCTTTGATAAACATCAACTATAACATATGAATATTCACCATTTTGATATTTCATATGTTGCCAAAATGGATTAATTTTTTTCTCTAGCTGCATGTAGTGTAACTCCCTTTAAAGTACATCTCTCTTATAATTGATTTGTACATTTAGGTTTATTTTTGAAACCAGATGGTAGATTGTATTTTTATTTGGAGGATTATGTTGACAGTGTAATGAAAGGAATTTGTGTGAAGAATGAATATTTGGTTTTACTAACAATGTTACGGATTTAAAGTCCTTTCCTATTAATATGGAATAAGCTTTCAACTGTTGTTATTCCTACCAGCTATTGTAAACCATGTAGTATTGATTACTACTTAAATGTTAAGCCCAGGACACTGTGCACTTAAAAAAAAAAAAGATTCAGACTTTAAAAAATCAGAGGATACTTCACTTAGAAGAATGGGCCCCACCTCCACAAGAATAGAAAAACAAGCACCATATGTACTCACCATTAAATTGGTACTAATTGATTAACATTTACGTGCACATATGGAAGTAACATTCATTGGGTGTCAGGCAGGTGGGAGGGGGAAGAGGGGATGGGTAAGTTCACACCTAGGGGATGCAGTGGGTGCTGTCTGGGGTATGGGCACACATGTAGCTCTGACTTGGGCAGGGCAAAGGCAATTGATGTAACCAAAGCATTTGTACCCCCGTAATATTCTGAAATAATAAATTACTTAAAAAAAAAAAGGAAAATCAAAGGAGGCCTATCATTGAATATCCTTCTCTGTTCTATGCTAGTCAAAAGCACAGTTAAAGGGTTATGTGTAAATGTCAGAAGACAGGTCAAGGATGTTCCATGAATTACAGGAAGTCAAAATCCAAACCCCATTCACCCTTATGGAGAGGAAAGCTTTCTGTGTTGTCAGGTCAGGGGAAGTAATGGAAGGGAACCACAGAGTTGATGCAGTAAGACAGATGCGAGAGCTTCCAATTTTGTTGTAACCAACATTCTCTAATGTCCCTAGGGCTTCCCCACACTGTTGGAAGAGTATGTACACGTGTTTTGAGAATTGGCGTTAGTCTCTGGACATTTTTACATTTTTTTTCTTTAGTATACCACTAATTGGCAGTTGATTCTAGGTTATTTCAGAGACATCCTTAGTACCAACAGTCACAATCCAGTATGGAATTCCCAGGACTGTCTTCTTTTATAAGCCCCACACCCTCCAGCCCCAAGTACTACTTTCCTGCCCCTGTAGAGTAATATTCTAACTTGCCATGGGAACAGCTAAGAAGGACACAAATGCCCATCCCACCTCTTGCTTATTAATAAGATAGCAGCAGATGAAGGGAGAAGGCAAAAAATAGTGGCAAAGATGTGGCATCTGCCTTTTTCCCTGGGTTCTGGACATTCTGGTGAAGTGGACTATGGTTTTGTCTATATAACGAAGATTTTTTGGAAAAAAATGCTTAATTTGATAGGTTTGACTGTTTTTAAGGAGAAGGTCAGACCTGCTTCATGATTGATGAAATATACAGAAATAATTTAAGCCACCAAAAGAAAAGCCGGAAAAAATTAGTCATAAAACATTAGAATCAGAAAGGCTTTAAAAGATCCTTTAGATGCCTCAGTCCCAGTAAGTGGTCCTGTACCGTGTGTTTGATCATCTCCAGTAGTGGTGAATCTCGCTCTTAAAGGAGCTCATTCTATCTGGAAAGCTCTTAATCAGTCAAGTTTTTCTCTCATTTTAAGTAGAAACTATCTCATGGAAACCCGTCTGGTGCTGCTCCTTGGCTCACTCAGTGCACATATCTCAGTAGTCTACGCCCAGCGAAGTCAGGTTTCACTGGGACCCATTCCTGATTCAGTAGCCTTGAGTCTGCCTTTCTTCATTATAATTTCATCCCCATTCGTGTTGCGGGTTAGGCACAAAATCTGGCTCTTCCTTTGTTTTGCGTGTGGAATCATCTGTCTGCTGTCATCAGTGAGTCCCATAACTTTGTCTCCTTCCCTGACTTTGCCTTCATCAACTTCTAGAGTTCCGAACGTCTCTAAGGCATTTCTGGGACACGCTTTCAAACCTATAATACCTTGAATTAAACAGAATTCTCCCTCCCAGGAAAACTCCCCTGCCCAATGACCATAATTCATTAACTTTTTTATTTGGGTATACAGCCAATCCTCATTATTCTCAGATTCCAATTTGTAAAATCACCAAAATCAGTAACTCATGGTGCTTTCAGGGTTATTCATAGATGTGCGCTGAGCAGTGAACACCTGGTGTCACCTGACTCGCACACGCTCCCAGCTGAGGCGGAACAAAAGGATCTCTGCTGCTTGTTTCACTCTCATACTGCAAACGAGTATCCTTGCCTCAGTCTGTTTAGTGCCACATTTTTCATATTTTTGCATTTTTCATGGGTGACTTCACTGTCTCACCTGGTGCCCTAGTGTAGTGCAGAAGTACTGTCCAGCGTTGCTAAAAGAAAGAAGGCTGTACTGGGCCTTGGAGAGAAAATGCACATGCTGGATGAGCTCCATCCAGGCGTGAGGTATAATGCTGTTGGCCAGCGTTAATGAGTCAACAATATGTGTAAAATACGGCACCTTTAAACAGAAACACACTTAAAACAAGGTTATAATATTGATCAGTTGATGAAAAGGTTGTGACCAGAGGCTCACAGGAAGCCAGTCCTGTATTTCCCCCAGGAGGAGTGATTCAGTATTCACTAACCCAGCATTTGCAGCAACTTCATAGATCATAAGCTCCACAAATAATGAAAATCAACTGTAATTTTAGATTTACAGCAAAATTGAAGAATAGTAAAAAGAATTTCTGTATACCCTTCACTCAGATTCCGTAAATGATAGCATTTTACCAAATTTGCTTTATCCATCTCTCTATGTGTATGTGTGTACCACACACATATATAAATGTGTGTACCACACACATATATAAACACAGTTGTCCTTTGTATCCATGGGGGATTGGTTCTAGGACCCCCCACAGATACCAAAATTTGTGAATGCTTAAGTCCCTTACATGAAATGACATAGTATTTTCATGTAACTTAGGCATATCCTCCCATAGACTTTAAATCATCTCTGGATCACTTATACTACTGAATACAATGTAAATGCTATGTAAACAGTTGTTATACTATATTGTTTTTTGTTTATGTCTTTTTATTGTTATTTTTTATTTTTTTTAAATACGATTGGTGGTTGGTAGACTCTGTGGAAGCAGAACCTATGGATAACAGAGGACTGACTTATGTAATTCTATGTATGATATATCCTTTGCAACTAAATGCTTCAAAGTATATTTTCTAAAAATGAAGATATGTTCTTATATAACCAAAATACAATTATCAAAATCAGGAGATTAACATTAATTCAGTATTACCTAAACTATACATCTAATCAGGATTTATCAGTTGTCCCAATAATACTGGGTCATGTGTTGCATTCAGCTGTCTTGTCTCTCTGGCCATCATTAATGTGGTACAGTTCCTCAGTCTGCCTTTTTCTCTCTTGACATTGATGTTTTTGAGGAGTATACGTCAGTTATTTTGTAAAATGTTTCAGTGTGCTTTGATGTTTCTTCATAATTTAGATGATGCTTTTTTGGCAGAAAGATTACAAGAGTGATGCCGTGTTCTTCTCAGTACATCACATCTTGAGGACTATGATGTTGGTTTGTTGCATTTCTGGTAATGCTAACTGATCACTTAGTTAAGAGGGTGTTTGCCAGGATTCTCTCCAACAAAATCCTTGATGTTCTGCAGCCACAGGTCCCCAGGAATACTCCAGTGGCTGAACAAAGTTGGGTTTGTTGGCCTGCTGCAAGGAGGGAGAGAATCCCAACATAAAGAAACCACGAGAACAATCCAGGAAATGAATGAAAAATTTTCCAAAGAAATTGAAATACTAAAGAAAACCGTAACAGAAATTTTGTCAATGAAGGAGGAATTCAGGGAACTTCAAAATACAATGGAAAGCCTCAAGAACAGAATGGACCATGCAGAGGAAAGAATCTCAGAGCTTGAAGACAATGTCTTTGTGCTGAACAAATCAGACGAAGAAAAAGAACTCAGAAGCAAGAGACAAGACCAAAGCCTTCAAGATGTGTGGGATTATGTAAAAAAACAGAACCTTAGGATCATCGGTCTTCCAGAGAGAGAAGAAGAAGATACTCAAGGGCTGGAAAACTTATTTCATGGAATACTGGAGGAAAATATGCCAGGCCTGGCCAGAAATCTAGACATCCAGATTCAAGAAGCACACAGAACTCCCGGGAGGCTCAACGTGAAAAGGCAATCACCACGTCACGTAGTTATTAGACTGACCAAAGTAAATACGAAAGAAGCAATTCTTCGAGCAGCGAGACGAAAGCAACAAATAACCTATAAAGGAAAGCCAATCAGACTAACTGCTGACTTCTCATCTGAAACCCTACAAGCCAGAAGGGACTGGGTCCCTATCCTTAATGTTCTAAAACAGAATAATGCCCAACCCAGAATTCTTTATCTGGCAAGATTAAGCTTCATCTATGAGGGAGTAATAAAATCCTTCCCAGACAAGCAATCACTGATAGATTTTGCAAAGACCAGACCAGCCCTACAGGAAGTACTCAGTCCTGCATTACACACTGAACAGCACAATAGACACTCTTCAAAGTAAAATCATTCAAGAGTTAAAGCCTAGAACGTGGACTTAATGATGGCTCAAGGAGCAAAACAAAACAACAGAATCCCACCCAACAATATGAATGGAAACCTACTACAACTCTCAATCCTCTCAATAAATGTGAATGGACTGAACTGTCCTCTGAAACGATACAGGCTGGCAGAGTGGATAAAAATCCACAAGCCTAGTATCTGCTGCCTACAGGAAACACATCTAACCCACAAAGATGCCTTCAGAGTGGATTTTCTTTTGTTTTACTCCATCACTGTCACAGAGTGACGTTATCTAACATTGGTGCTGTATGCAGTTGTTTATATTCAACAGAGCACCATCTCCTAGCTGAGAACCAGGCCAGCTCCCTTTGCTAGCAGTCAGGGACTGCATTTTTCTTGTGTGTTAATTACCGTTGTTCCCTTTGTAATGGATGTAAGCATCCCTGCTGAAGTAGGTAGGTAGGTAAGTAGATGGGTACGGCAGTAGGCAAGTGGAGAGGTGAGTGGGTGGCGGATGAACAGGAGGGAAAGAGCTCTTCATTACAATAGAAAATTAATTGAAAAATGTAAAAGAAATTATGGCAATAGAAAACCATTATTTGGCACCCATAATAATTTATTCAGACGAGGATCATCAATGAAAGGTTGAGGAGCAACAGCATATTTATATAGTCTCAATCTGTTTTGTCACAAAATACCTATTAATTATAAGGAAAATAGTTACTTTTTAAAGTAGAAAAATTTTAATCACTCTGGTCTGATGATGATGACAATGGCGGTGCAGCCAACTTTTACTGAGAAGTCACGTGTAGATTTACACTGATTTAGTGCAGATGAGGTGCGCATGCTCTGAGGTTTGCAAAGGCTCACGGACTGGCCCTCGGAAGTGCACCGTAGACAGCTGTCAGGGGAGGGACAGCCTGTCTTCAAACTCAGAGCTCCTCTTCCCAGCCGTGTAATGTGGACTCTTTCTCGTTTATTTAATTTATCGTTCAGTTTCCCTGTAAATGTTGCTCATTGGCATCTCTCCTTTTCCTGCCATAATTAAGGTCTCCTCACCTCATATGTGGATGACTGCAGCTATTTCAAAGCCATCCCCCGCCCATTCCAGTTTCTTCTGTGTCAAATCTGCCATGCAGTGTTCCCTCTGTGCCTTTCTGTGAGATCCCACGTATCACGCCATCACTCTTCCCTTTCAGGAAATCCACACTCCTCGTTTTCAAGACCCTCGGTAATTTGTCCACTCTACCATAATGTAACATTTTTTTCTTTCTTCCAAGGACGTTTTGTTCCCTGATCCTCACACCCTTTATAATAAGCTCCATGTCTTTTCTCCATTAGGAAAGCTCTTTATCTGATTTGTACTCATTTTAAAGTCATAGTTTCCCTAATATCTTCCCCAATTTGCATCTCAAAATCAGTCTTGTATTTAGAATGTGCTCCGTTCTGTTTAATATTGAATAATTTTCTGTTTTCTACGTCTCAGTTTTGACTCTATCTAGAATACAAGTTCCTTGCATTGGGGACCATGCAAATACTTGCTTTGATTCCCTAACACCCAGCAGAGTGGTGGGTACAGGGTAGAACCTCTGGAAGCGTAGGGCTCACTGATTGACAGATTATCCTAAAAAGAGGTCAGGTGAGCCAGGTGCCTGTAGATCGCTGTCAGTGAAGGGACAGCTGCATTCTGGACATGTTATGAAAGGTGTTTTTCTTGCAGTGAACTGAAAGGTATGATGAATTGCTTTTGTTCTGTATGTTCTTCTATATGTATTCTTTCTTTTTCTTTGATTATGAGAAAGAATTACTGTTCAACCCCCAAATTCCCAGCACTCAGGAACCTCAAAAGACTTGGAACTGACAGACTAGTTATGATATAGCCCCTGTGCGTTATACTGCGACCAACTGTGCCACCTGGTGTTCCTCAGACGCGTGCGGTGTGTAAGCCTGCCTTGTTTGTTCAGGCTGCTACAGCTTCTAGAAGATATTTCCTCCTTTCTACCTGGGAAAATCTCGTTTATATGTCAAGGAGAAACTTAATTATCACCTTCTCTGAGAAACTCTTCCCAATCATCAGGCAAAATTAATTGTTCCTCTCTCTGTGTTTCAGAAGCATTTTACTTACATCTCTGTGTCAGACCTTGCTACGCGTTGTTGGGAACCTGTTGTTAGCTGATTGCCGTCTTGCCCAGTATATCCTGAGTGCTGCAGGCAGGGCTGTGCCTCATGGGACTTCCGTTTTGAAAACAACACCAGAGCAATCAGATTTTAATGTGGCCAGCCTTTGTGAGAACTGTGTGTGAGTGGAGTCACACTAGTGGAGTGTGAAATTCAAATTATGTATGATTTGAGATGCCTCATACAGATCACACTGGGTGTTCTTTAAATAGACTTTAACATGGGAGCAAGAGAAGAATTAGAGATGAGCTATGCTAATTTGAAGAGACTTTTTTCTTCTCAAAATCACAAAGACACTGAAAACTATGAAGCCACCGATTCTGCAGTAACTTCATTTACTATAAATCATTTTGTAAAAATATCAACTATTTTTGTAAATCTCATTTTGTTACAACAAAGCACAGAGAAGTATTTAAGTTTCTTCAACAGCATACATGGTTGTAGCATTAGTAACATCTAGCTTAATGGCTACCTTCGAAATTTTAACAAGCGGACTGAACAAAGAATAAAGATACTAAAAATATTATTGTTCTCCTGAAAAACATAAGGGCCTTAGGAGGTTTTAATTCTCATTGCCCCTGATTTACATGCTAGTTTTATTTAGGATTTTACTTTTTTTAACCCCATGTTAACCCCATAAATGAGACATTATTTTCTGCACTAATACTTATTTAGACTTAGCTGTATATTTCCAGTTTCTTTGCACAGTAACACTTTTCGTATCTAAAACTACACTTGAGACAAATTTTCTTCTACCTTCTGAAGAAAGATGACAGTAAACTCACTTTTTGTTTTTTGAAAAATGTCCTCTTTTGATCTTTTTTTGAATGATAATTTTGTTGGTTATTTAATTCTAGGCTGACAGTTGATCTTCTCTAAACGTAATGAAGATAACATTCTACACTCTTTTGACTTCTACTGTTGCTGGTGCAAAGTCAGCTGAAAATATAATTGTCATTATGTTGTAGGCAATTTCTTTTCTTGTTGGCTGTTTTTAAGACCTTCTATTGTTTTTAGTGTTAATTTTCACCATGAAATGGAATTTCTGTATTTATATGGGATTCTTTATATTTATTCTGGCTAGAATTTTTTGACTTCCCTGAATCTGAAGATTGATGTCTTTCAACAAATCTGGGAAATATTTAGCTATTATTTCTGCAAATACTGCCTATCCCTTTCTCCCGCCTATCCTTCTGAAACTCAAAAGATGTATATTGGATTCTCTCCATATATTATACCTATCTCCTAAATGCCCTTAATTTTTTTGTCTTGCTGTGATTCTGTATAATTTATTCAGATCTTTCTTGCTGTTCACTTATTTTTTCTAGCTATTTAAGCATTCCATTGAATTTTAATTTTAATATGTTTTGTTTCTAAAGGTTGTATTAGTTTCTTTTTCAAATCTACTTCATTGTTTTCATGGTTTCTATTTGTATTCTTGCATACAATGTCTACATCTTTATTTCATTAATAAAATTAAGTATTTGTTTGTAGTTTGGATAATTCCATGATTTTCAATTCCCTGTGGGTCTGATTCGGCTGGTTATTTTGTTTCAGCTGGCTCTCACACATGGTGTCTTGTTTCCTTATGTATTCACTGATTTGTGTGTGTCTGTGTGTGGTTTAATATTCCTTAAAAATTTTAGTTTGCTGGAATTCAGGCATTGTTCGAAAGTGCACTTTCAAACACATGTGATCACTACCTAAGTAAGACTATTTTAGAATCAATTATAGACTTGGGGTGTATCAGGCCTTATAATATGACGAATTCATGCTGCAGACATGCAGGGACCAAGCTTCTGTTTACGAATATCAGGGAGATTGTTTTTTCTTCTTCCTAATGCCAATGTTATGGTATCAAGTTTTCCTTTTGACTTTTTAAAAAGTTTTAAATTGGCTGGGTGTGGTGGCTCACGCCTGTAATCCTAGCACTCTGAGAGGCTGAGGCGGGTGGATTGTTTGAGCTCAGGAGTTCGAGACTAGCCTGAGGAAGAGTGAGACCCCGTCTCTACTAAAAAAAAAAAAATAGAAAGAAATTATCTGGACAACTAAAAATACGTAGAAAAAATTAGCCGGGCATGGTGGTGCATGCCTGTAGTCCCAGCTACTCGAGAGGCTGAGGCAGTAGGATCACTTGAGCCCAGGAGTTTGAGGTTGCTGTGAGCTAGGCTGACGCCACGGCACTCACTCTAGCCAGGGCAACAGAGTGAGACTCTGTCTCAAAAAAATAAAAAAAATTAAAAAAAAATAAAAAGTTTTAAATTGATATGTAATAATTATACATATTTATGGGGTACAAAATATTTTCATACATGCATACAATGTGCAATGATCAAATCAAGGTAATTAGCATATCCATAACCTGAAACATTTATCATTTCTTTGTATTGGGGACATTCAAAATCCTTTCTTCTAGCTATTTGAAAATATACAATGAATTATTATGAACTGTGGTCACCCTACAGTGCTGTAGAACACTAGAAGTTATTCCTCCCATCTAGCTGTAATTTTGTATCCATTAACCAACCTCCTTCTAACCCTCTTTCCCCCTATGTTTCCCAGAATCTGGTAACCTCCACTTCTATGAGCTCAACTTTTTCTTATGTCCCACTTATGAATGAGAACATGCGATATTTGTCTTTCTGTGCCGATTTATTTCACTTAACGTAATGTCCTCCAGGCTCATTCATGTTGCCACAAATGACAGGATTTCATTCTTTCTTATGACTGAATAGTATTCCATTGTGTATATATTTCATATTTTCTTTATACATTCATATCTTTGATATATTGATTTCCTCTCCAGTAGTGGAGTTGTTGATCATGTCATAGTTCTATTTTTAGTTTTCGAAGAACCTCCATGCTGTTTTCTATAATGGCTGTACTAACTTATGTTCCCACCAACAAGGTATGAGTTCCCTTTTCTCTGCATCCTTATCAGCATTTGTTACATTTTTGTCTTTTGATAATAGTCATTTTAACTGGGGTGAGATGATATCTCATTGTGGTTTTTTGTTTTTTCAGAAATAAATCCTTTTATTTATGAAAAGCATTTATGATAAAAGTTACATAAAAATCAGTAAAGAAGGTAAAGATTACTTAATAAATAATGATGAGTTATCATCCCCATTAGAACATGAGATCCAAAAAGGCAAGTACTTTATTTCATATTCTAGGCATTTCATTCAATGCCTAGAAGGTTGTTTTCACGGGGTAGATGGTCATTATGTATCTGCTGAATGAAAAATGGCTTGAAAAGTCTATTTTGATCATCACATCAAACATTACTCTAAGATTAAGTCTAGATAAATTGCATAGTTTTAAAAAATCTAAGAAAATAGAAATGAATACTTAGCAAATATTTTGATGGGGAAAAACTTTCTAAACTTAACAGCAGTTATCATAAAGGAGAATTATAGATCTGATTACATTCATATATAAAATATGTAGCTTCAAATCACAAAACTTCACAGACAAAATTAACAAGCCAAAGAAGAACTTGAAAATATTTATAACAAGCTTTCGAATCAACAAATAAAATGTTAAACCCCTATACAGGAATAGTCAAAGGGCATGAATTAGTAATCTAGGAAAGAGGGAGTATAAATGGTAGCAAACATAGAAGTTTCCAGTTCAAAAATAATGAAGAAATACAAATTAAAACAACAATAACATACCTATAAGACACCAAAAAAACTACCTATTTAATTTTAAAGATTTAAAATAGATGTAATGTCCAGTGCATGCGTTAGGATAGTATGCTCAAACACAAGCATTGCAAAGACTTTAAAAGCATCGATGGTATTTGACCCAATAATTTCACTTCTAAGAATCTAAGCTGGCAAAGTAATCAGAAATAATGGTCAAATGTCTATGTACAAATATGTTACTCAATAAATACTTTTAATCAAAATAATTTTTTTAAAAATCCAAATGTTCAATGTTCAATAATAAGGCCATATTTACAGTGAATATTATCCAGCCATATAATAAATTATCATACAGCGTGTTAGTTAAAAGGAGATTTTTTTAAAATACCAGGAAATGATTGTTAAAATGTTAACAAAAAACAGAAATTGGGAAATACATAAAAACAATCTAGAAGTATAGTAGCTACAATAACAGCATAGATGGTTTTATCTAAAATGTTGAGTGTGTCAATATGACTTTTTTTCATTTTCCCTACTTTATACACTTATTGCTTTTTTTGACTACAAGATAATCTTCACTAAAAATTAAAGAAAAATTTTTAATTATCAGAAGTTGTTGCTAACACATAAATTAATTATATTATGAAAGAGCAGAGCAAGTTCATTTATGCATTTATATCTGTGTAGAATTATGAGTAAACCTAGCGGTGTTCTTGCAAAGCAAATAGGTTTGCGCCACTCCCTGCTTAACACCCGCAGTGGCTCACCAGTTGTGGAAAATAAAATACAAACCTTTTAACACAGCCTCTAAGACAGCACAAGATCTGGCCCATCTCCTACTAACCTTACCCTTCACCCTCTGTGTTTGCTGTTTTTCACCTACACCTCATCCTTTCAGCCCCTAGGAAATGCCAGATTCCTTGCCTCAGTGTCTTCAGGTTTGCTCCTCCCTTTGCCTTAAAAGTTCTTCCATTTTCCTATTTCTTAGCTGATTCCTTTTCAAACTTTACATTTAAGCTTACATGTCACTCAGAAAGTCTTTCTCTGAAACCAGCATAAACTGGGTTTCTCCTGCCATCTCATTCCCTATTCTTTTTTTTTTAA
>NW_012146412.1:3012792-3022743 GCF_000956105.1 Propithecus coquereli | reverse complement strand
TAGTAGAGACGGAGTCTCACTCTTGTTCAGGCTGATCTCGAACTCCTGACCTTGAGCGATCCACCCGCCTCGGCCTCCCAGAGTGCTAGGATTACTTGTATATCTTCTTTTAAGAAATGTCTTTTGAGCTCATTTGCCCATTTTTGGATTTGATTTGTTCTGGATTTTCTAGTTCCTTAAGGTACAACATTAGGTTGTTTATTTGAAATCTTTCCACTCTTTGGATTATTTGATTTTTTGCTGTTGTTTCAATTCCTTATATATTCTTGATATTAATCCCTTGTCAGATGAAAAATTTACATGTATTTTCTCTGTCTCTTCACTCTGTTAATTGTTGCCTTTGCTGCACATAAGCTTTTTAGTTTGATACAATCCCATTTGTCTATTTTTGTCTTTGTTGCCTGTGCTTTTGAAGTCTTATCCATAAAATCTTTGCCTAGACCAGTGTCCTGAAGTGTTTCCCCTATGTTTTATTCTAGTAATTGTATAGTTTCAGGTCTTAACATTTAAGTCTTTAATCCATCTTGAATTGATTTTTGTGTATGGTTATATGTTGGGGTCTAGTTTCATTCTTCTGCATATGGATATCTAGTTTTCCCAGCACCATTTATTGAAGAGGCTATATATTTCCCAATATATGTTCTTGGCACCTTCATCAAAAATCAGTTGGCTGTATATACGTGGATTTATTTCTGGGTTCTCTGTTCTGTTCCATTGGTCTATATGTCTGTTTTTATATGAAAACCATGCTGTTTCAATTAGTCTAGCTTTGTAGTGTATTCTGAATTCAGGTAGTGTGATGCCTCTAGCTTTGTTCTTTTTGCTGAGGATTGCTGTGGCTGTTTAGAGGTCTTTTCCAGTTCCATATAAATTTTAGGGTTCTTTCTGTATCTGTGAAGAATGTCACTGGTATTTTGATAGGTATTGCATCCGATCCATAGATTGTTTTGGGTAGTATGGTCACTTTGACAGTATTAATTCTTCTAATCCAAAAACATGGGATGTATTTCCAATTTGTTGTGTGTTCTCTTCAGTTTCTTTCATCAGTGTTTTATAGTTCTCCTCATAGACATCTTTCACCTTGTTGGTTAACTTCCTAGATATTGTAGTATTTTTTTGTAGGTATTGTAAGTGGGATTGCTTTCTTGATGTTGTTTTCAGCTAGTTCATTATTGATGTGTAGAAACAATAGTAATTTTTGTGTGTTGATTTTGAATCCTGAAAAATGAGTTAGTTTATCAGTACTAAGAGTTTTTTGGTGGAGTCTTTACGTTTTTCCTTGTGTAAAATCATGTTGTCTGCCAACAGGGACGGTTGCACTTCCTCCTTTCCAGTTCGAATGCCCTTTATTTCCTTCTCTTGCCTAATTGCTCTGGCTAGGACTTCTAGTACTGTGCCAAATAAGAGTGTTGAAAGTGGACAGCCTTGTCTTGTTCAGTTCTTAGAGGAAAAGCTTTCAACTTTTCCCCAATCAGTAGCTGTGGGTGTGTCGTATATGGCCTTTATTGTGTTGAGGTACTTTCCTTCTCTTCCTACTTTGTTGAGTTTTTATTGTGAAGGATGTTGAATTTTAGCAAACACTTTTTCTTTGTCTAACGAGATGATTATATGGTTTTAGTCCTTCATTCTGTTGATGTGATATATTGCATTTATTGATTTGCATATGTTGAACCATCCTTGGGGTAAATCCCGCTTGACCACAGTATATAGTCTTTTTATTGTGCTGTCGTATTTGGTTTGCTAGTATTATGTTGAGGATTTTAACATCTATGTTCAGCAGGGATATTGGCCTGTAGTTTTCTTTTATGTGTGTGTCTTTTTCCAGTTTTGGTATCAGGATAATGTTAGCTTTGTAGCGTGAGTTTGGAAGAATTTCCTCTTCAATTTTTTGGAATAGTTTGAGAAGCATTAGTATTAGTTCTTCTTCAAATGTTTGGTAGAATTCAGCAGTGAAGCCATTCAGTCGTGGTCTTTTCTGTGTTGTGAGACACTTTATCACTTATTAAATATCATTATTCTTTATTGGTATGTTCAGATTTTCTGTTTCTTCTTGGTTAGGTTTTGGTAGATTATATATCTAGGAATTTATTCATTTCCTCTAGGTTTTCCATTTCATTGGTGTATAATTCTACGTAATAGTCTCTAATGATCATTTGTATTTCTGTGGTATGTTGTAATGTTTACTTTTTTGTGTCTGATTTTGAGTGTTCTCTCATTTTTCTTAGTTTACCTAACCTTTGTTGATTTTGTTTATCTTTTCAAAAAACCAACTTTTCCTTTTATTTACCTTTAGTATTGTTTTTGATCTCTATTTTATTTAGCTCTGGTCTGATCTTTATGATTTCTTTTCTTCTAATTTTGGATTTGATTTGTTCTGGATTTTCTAGTTCCTTAAGGTGCAACATTATGTTGTTTATTTGAAATCTTTCTACTCTCTGATGTAGGCATGTATTGCTATAAAATCCCCTCCTAATACTGATTTTGATGTATCCCAGAGGTTTTGGTATGCTATGTTTCTCTTTTCATTTGTTTGACGAAATTTTTTTGTTTCCTTCTTAATTTCTTCCTGTACCCACTGGGCATTCAGGAGCATGTTATTTTGTTTCCATGTATTTGTACACTTTCTAAAGTTTCTCTTGTTACTGATTTCTAGTTGTTTATTTTTGCAGTCTAAAGAATACTTGATATGATTTCAGTTTTTAAAAATTTGTTGAGACTTGTTTTGTAGCCTTACATATTCTCTATCCTGAAGAATGTTTTATGTGATGAGAAGAATGTATATTTTGCAGATTTAGAATGAAATGTTCTGTAAATATCTGTTAGGTCCATTTGGTCTAGGGTGAAATTTAAATTAGATGTTGGTTGTGATTTGGTGGTTTTCTGTAGTGATAAGGTTAGATTTCTTTCACTTGTTCATTTATGTATCCACTTTACCTGGGAGTCTTAATTCTTTCACGTTTTCATGATAATGGTTATCATCCTTTTACTTCCAGATGTCAGACTCCCCTAAGCATTTCTTATAGAATCAGTCTAGTGGTGAATCCCTCAGTATTTCTTGTCTGGGGAAGATTTTATTTCTCCTTAATTTCTGAAGGATAGGGTTGTTGGGTGTAGTATTTTGGCTGGCAGGTTTTTTTCTTTCAGCACTTTGAATATATCATCCCATTCTCCCCTGGCCTGTAAGGTTTCTGCTGAAAAATCTACCATTAATCTCATGAGGATTTCATTTATATGTGACTTGATGCTTTTCTCTTGCTGTTTTTAGAATTCTCTTTTTGCCTTTGACTTTTGACAGTTTGACTATAATTGTTTCAGAGAGAAGCTTTGGGACTTGAATCTTTTTGGGAATTTTTGAGCTCCCTGGGTCTGGATATCTACAACTCTCCTAAAACTAGGGAAGTTTTTAGCAATTATTTCATTAAATAGGTTTTTTCATGCCTTTTCCCATTTCTTCTCCTTTTGGAAATTCCATAATGTAAACACTTTTTCACTTAATGTTGCCCCATAAATCCTGTAGGATTTCTTTATTGTTTTTTCTCCTTATTTTTCTATCTGACTGGATTATTTCAAAAAAACCTGTCTCCAAGTTTAGAGATTCTTCCTTCTGCATGATCTAGTGTCCTACTGAAGTTCTTGATTATATTTTTTATTTCATTCATTGAATTGTTCAATTCCAAGATTTCTATCTAGTTCTTTATTTTACAATATCTATCTCTTTGTTGAATTTCTCATTCAAATCATGAATTGTTTTCCTGATTTCATTTATTTTCTATCTGTATTCTCTTGTATCTCAAGTTTCCTGAGATCATTATTTTGAATTCATTTTCAGACATTTCATCAATTTCCTTTTCTTTTGGGTCTGTTACTAGAGGATTATTGTGATCCTTTGGAGGTGTTATGTTTCCTTGCTTTTCCATGCTTCTTGTGTCCCTGTGTTGATTTCTGCACATCTGGTAGAACAGTCACTTATAATTTTATGGAGTAACTTTCATAGGGAAGAACTTTTTCCTGTAGATGTGTCTTATAGTGTTCATTAGGTAGGAATCTTTGGCTTTGGTTTTGGCTGGGCATATTTACATAGTGCCTATGTGATTTCTTCAGCTGTAATCAGTGTCAGCGGTGTCTACATTTGCGCCAGTGGCCTGGGCTGTAGGTGTTTGTGGAGGCTGTGGCATGACTTTACTGGGGGGCTGGGGCTGCAAGGCAGGCCAATTTTGGGGCCCCAGATAGACATGCTGACTAAGGAGTGGGGTCGCCAGTGGCAGCTGAGGGCCTTGGGTAGACTGGTCCTTTTGTCCCTGGAGCACATGTGCAGGTACATTGCGGCTTCCCCGCTAGAGAGGTCATTGGCAGTTGCAGTTCTTGGATGGGCCGGTCCTTCAGCCGTTGGAGGGGGAATGCTCATGCAGTGATTTTGTCACTGGAGTAGGCAGAGTCACTGGTGGTGGTGAGCCTCAGGTGGGCCAGGCCTCATGCCTTCAGGGGGGTACCATGTGAGCCATCAGAAGCCTCGCTGTTAGAATGGGCAAAGTCACTGACAGTGGCAGGCCCTAGACAGGCTGGTCCTCAGGTCCCTGAGAGGTGCATGGGCACATGGCAGCTTTTCCTCTGGAGAAGTGGTTTTGCTGGTGGTGATGGTGGATGCCAGGTAAGCCAGTCCTTGGGCCCCTGATGGGAATGCGTAGCAGCTCTGTTTCTAGAGTGGACAGGGTTACCAGTGGGAGCAGGACCCAGGCAGGCTAGGCTGCAGGCCCTCAGACTGGGGGTTGCATAGGAGCACGGGGGCTCTACTGCTGAAGTGGGCAGAGTCATTAGCAGTGGCAGGCCCCAAGCAGGCCAGTCCTTGGGCCCCCAGGGGTTGCATGAGCACAACCCAGCTCTGCTGCTGGAGTGGGCAGGATCGCTGGTGGTGGTAGGCCCTGGGCAACCAATCTTGTGGCTCGTGAAGGGGGGCCCTTGTGTGCATGTGGCAGTTCCGCCACTGGAGTGGCTCAGGGTCACTTACAACAGTGCCAGTGATCTTCTGGCAGACTGGTCCTTTGGGGGATGCACATGGGGATGCAGCAGCCCTGCTGGGCTTTGGGTGATGAGCTCTCAAGTTCTAGGGGGCAAGCACTTTGGCTCCCTCTGTCTCAAGGATGGCCTCCCTAATGTGCTGGGCTGCCTGTTCCCTGGGGTGCAGGCTGCTGCATGGCCGGCCTCAGTGCCAGGTCTATGGCTGCACCGATGGGTCCAGCTGGGGTCATGGCCCTGTGTGGGGTGGTGGAATCATGTTAGGGCCCCAGTGATGTAGAGATGCAGGGGCTATTGGGCCACTGGATTTGTAGACTACTATTTCCCTTCAAATTTGAGGTTTGACAATTATTTCTTTAAATTTTTTCCTTCTTTCTCTTTCTCTTCTCCTTTTGGGACTCCCTTACATACATATCGGTATGGTGATGTTCCCCAAGTATATTAGGGCTCTGTTCATTTTCCTTCATTCTTTGAACATGGTTATCTTAATGTCTTTGAATATATTTATAATAGCTGCTTTTGAAGACTTCGTCAGGTAAATCCAACATCTGAATACATTCAGAGACAATTTCTATTGACTTATTTTTCCTGAGCATATTTCAGGAAATTTTCTCTTTCCTAATATATCTCATAATTTTTTGTGAAAATTGGACATTTTAGATAAGCTGTAGATTCTGATTTTTCATCTCTGAGTGCTATTTTTTAATTGTTTCTTTATATGTTTTTTTCTTCATTTAGTAACTTGCCTGGACTAAATCTGTGGAATCTCTTCCCCGCAGTGTGTGCTACTGCTGTCTCTGCACAGTTATTTAATTATTAATAATCTCTGTTATTAAGCCTGGTTTCCTGGGGGTCACCCATTTGTCTACTTAGCTTAGTATCAATCAGTGTTGTCAATTTTTTTTCTCAAATACCTCAAACCAGTAAGGTTTCCACTCTATCAATCTGTATGGGTTGGGAAACACATTTAAAGTTTAGGCAGTATTTAAGTCTATCACAGCTTTTATTCTCTACCTGGCTTTCTCATGTTTCTGCTGCCCATGTAAACAGGCTCAAAGTCAGCCAGGACTGTGGATTTGTGTTTATATGTAGCCTTGCTATTGGCCAGGAATATGCATAGAGCTTATTCAGCCCCTCTGTGGCTGTTTATTTTCTTGGTCTCCTTGCACTGGGCTCATTTGTCTGCCTCTGAGACCACTACTGCTATTAACGACACTGACAGGCATGGAGTTTTTCTGAGCTCAGCTCCCAATCAAGTGAGCCTTCTCTGTCGATGTTGATGGTCTCAGCTTGACTTGCTTTGAGCTGGTGGGATTGAGGCAGGGAGTTTTGGTTAAGGGGGGGTTAGGAGAAGCGCCAGGCAAAAATCCCATAGGCTCTTACTGCTCTTACCTAAAGTTCACTTATTATTTGTGAATAATCACTTTTCAATTTCTTTTATGCCTTTGGTCTTTGATTGATTTATAGAGATTTAAAATGGTTATTTTAACAATTCAGTCACGTTTGATTGTTGCTTGTTGGGAAGAAGATCCACAGAGTTTCTCACAATGCCACAGTGCATCATATATTTTGTAACATCACCCCAGATTCACAAATGACTATTAATGCCACCAACATAGTCAACTCTTACTTAAAAATGACATTGGATTTTGATTTATGTTAATTTTATAGAGACAAATTAACTTTTTAGTTTGGTTTAGTTGATGTTTTCATTATAGTAGCATCTATTTGCTCATTCATTTATTGAGTAAATAATTATGTTTTGGGACCTGCTCTAATTTCTAAGATGTAAAGATCTATGAGAAAGTCTCTGCCTTCCATGAATTCATAGTCTAATGGGGGATGCAAACTAAAAATACTAATTATAGTAATTTACAGTACATCCCAATATGTGATGTTACATAGCAATGAGCAGAGTGCTGTGGGGTGACCTAGAATGGACATGCCTGTCTCTAGCAAGAGCTCACAAACCTTGATGCATTTGACTGGGACTCAGAAAGGCAGGAGTCAACCAAACAAAGGTGATGCAGTAGATAGGAGCTTCTGAGCATGGAAGCAGTTTGTATGAGGACAAGGCTCAAGATCAAGTAATATCTGAAAACTCAGACTTTAGAGGATACGTGGGGACCAGCCGTGGAAGATGGTACTTTGCTAGAGGATATATTTACACCTGCTGAGCATTCTTTATCCTCTGGACCACCAGATGTCGGAAAGGTTTTGTTTTTCCTTGGAATTATTGCTGGCAGCTCTGGGGAGCATCAGACTGTGGTGAGGGAGGGACAGATAATAGGTCAATCCAATTGAGTTTTCACTTCTTTCGGCTGAGAGAGAGGGCGAGTGTGAAAATAGTGGCCAAATTAAAAAGAGATTTATGACATAAAATTGACAAGATTTGCTGACATTGAAATAAGGAAGGGTGAGTGTGGCTAGTTGGGTATGGAAAATGTACCAGAGGGACATGGAGAAGAGACAGCACCTTGGGAAGCTGCCAAACAAGAAATTGACCTAAACAACCATCCAAAAAGCCAGGGAGGCCGTCCAAATGAATCACCGGTAAGAGGTGAGGTAAAGAGAGAGAATCCAGGAAAGAGCCAAGGTCCAGAGACCTGGGAGACGGGATAGAATGACAGTTTTAGTAGATGACGTGTTGTAGATCCTAAACAGATTTTCTGAGCTGCCAAGAGTGTAGGAAAAGTGACTTAATCTAATGTTCATGCCTAAGTTTGGCTGAGGCTGGAACTATATAAGGTCCCAATCCAGTGTGGTCCTTTCAGCACTCTGTTACCTTTAATAAAAATTTGGAATTAATCTAAACCCTTATTGAAGTCAAATCAAGATGTTTCACGGATAATAGTATTGATTAACAATTCTCCCCCCAACTAATGTACTTCCTGTGAGTGACTCAGACACTACACAGAGACCTTCATTAACTCTGAAATCACCAAAGAATCATTGGGAAAGCAGTTCCTTAAAAACCTAATAGTGCTGCCAGAGTTAATGCACCTTTTCAAAGCACTAAGGAGCTGGGCAGATACAAATGGCTGTGATGACTGTGTATAAAAACAATGATGACGTACCTTGTCTCTGATCAACACTTTTTAAAGAGGTCCCTTTTGATGTGTGAGATTCTGTGAGCTAATTTTTCCTGCTCATGACATTCTCATGTTTTTAATTGCCAACCATCCGGATTTGCTGTTGGTATGAATCAGATTTTTTTATTTAATTAAGCCAGCTTATCTGTCACCCATCATAATTAATCCATTCTATCTTAGTTTTTCATTTCCAGAGCCAGTCATCATATATTAATACAAATATAGGAAAATCTGAGTCATTTTGTAATATAAGTAAGAGTACAGAATGCCCGTCAGATATGTGCGTTCACTTCCTTCACATATTTAGAAAAGTTTAAAATAATTTGGTTCATATTCTGCCACAAACACAGAACCCAGAAATCAGTGTTTCAGTTCATTCATTTACCTCATGACACCAACTTTCTAAATGCCACTGTTGATTTCCCGGAATTTCGCATGGTCTTGCTTTCAAATCCATCCAGTGACCAGCTGTAACATAGGAGGCTTTCTGTTTCTGGACGTAATTGCAGGGCCTGTCAGCCCCTTTGTGTCACTGGTGCATTGTGGGTTTTTATTCCCTCATTCATTAACTGAGCGTGACTCTAACTGGGGATGCAGCAGTGGATGAGACAAAAGCAGGCTCCAACCCCCTTTGAGCTCACATTTTAGTAGGGGAGACAAACAGTGAACAAATAAACAATACATATGAGTGTTGTACGAAATTAAAATAAGGTGGTAGAAAGTGGTTCAGTGGCTTCTGTAGCTGGAGTGCTCAGAGAAGGCCTCTCTGAGGAGGTGGCATTAGAGCTGGCATTTGAATGCCAGGAGGTACCACGAGGTGAGCACAGGACAAAGCATTCCAGGAGGAAGTCACAGCTGCAACAGGCTCACCAGTGGGAGTGTGATCGGGAACCAGTGAAGACTAGTTCTGCTGGAGGGACGTAAATGGAGAAAGTGGTAAGAACTGAGCCTAGGGAGAGCGAGAACATTCAGCATAAGGAGTGTGGATTTCATTCCAGGTTCCACAAAGAGCCACTGGAGGCTTATAAACAAGGTAGTGATGTGATCTGATTGACGTTTTTTATAGATCAGTCCAGCTGCTCTGTGGAGAATGGATTTAAGGGGGCAAGTGTGCAAGCAGGGAGATGGAGTCCAGATGAAAGATGCATGTGGCTTCCATCTAGTAGCAGAGATGACAGAAGTAGGTTCATTCAGGATTCGTTTAGAGGTAGAGCGAGAGAACTTACTGATATGTTGGAAGGGTGGAGTACAGAAAGTGAAGAATCCATCAGTGATAACTCAAATCTTTTTATTTCATAAGTTTTAGGACTTCACCATCCCTTAGTTGTTTTGTTTATTTATTACAGTGGTCATTTTTAAAGGTTGATTCTTTTTTCACAGTTGCGTATTTCCATGATTAGAGCAAACTACGGTGCATGGCTTCCTGGATTCAAGTCTGGGTTTTCCAGCTTAGTGGCCATATGATCTTGAGCAAATTTCTTAACTACTCTACTCTCAGTTGCCTTCTCTAAAAAAACCTAGAATAGTAATTTTACCTGTTTCATAGGGTTGTTGTCTGAAATGACTAAGAAAATACAAATAAAAGCACTTAGCACCCCGCTAGACGACAGTCAGCACGCAGTAAATGTTAGTAATTAGGTGCTACGTTTCTGTCTTACCCTCCTTATTATTGTACTTTCAGGTCTCAGTACCTAGTAATAAGAGTTGCAATAACATTTTTTAAGAAACATTTCTGTTCCTTAAATTATTTCATAATTCGTGTATTATTTAGTACTAATTTTCAGAATTTTTTAACAATAATTATTGTTTGATATATTCTCACCTTACACATCTGGTTGTATTTATT